>NC_092382.1:84274372-84390354 GCF_030028105.1 Mobula birostris
TTCCCTGCGGGAAGAAGAAGGAAACTGGGTCAGTGGGACAGAGTCAAGACATAGACGGTTCTATGAAGTGGGCGGCTTATGAAAGCCAACCTTTCCAGCAACATATCAAAATGTTTGACGGACTCAGCGAAGTTTCTCTAGCACTTAGTGTGTACTCACTTTCATTTCCAGGATCTGTGTTTGTGTGTGTGTGTGTGTGTGTGTGTGTGTGTGTATGTGTGTGTTTTATCTGTGTGTGTGTGTGTGTGTGTGTGTGTGTGTGTGTGTGTGTGTGTGTGTGTGTGTCTGTGTGTGTGTCTGTGTGTGTGTGTGTGTGTGTGTGTGTTTTATCTGTGTGTCTGTGTGCGTGTGCCTGTGTGTGTGTGTGTGTGTGTGTGTGTGTGTGCATGTAGTTCTGTGTGTGTGTGTTATGTGTGTGTGTATGTGTGTGTGTGTGTGTTTCCTGTGTGTGTGTGTGTGTGTGTGTGTGTGTCTGTGTGTGTGTGTGTGTGTGTGTTTGTTTCCTGTGTGTGTGGCCAGGAGGGAGGTGAAACACTGAAAATGGGAAAACGCAGTGTCAGAAATTAGTACGGCGTCGGTGAAATCTGTTTACAGATTAATAATTAGCCTACAAAAAGATGAACCCTGTAAATATGGCTGCTGCGACAGAAACCTCAGATTTTGTCATAATTTCCACTGCTGCCGTAACACCCAATAATGTTGATATATTTCTATTTAATCTGCCCAATATTTACATCAGAGTCAATGGTGTTGAATAAATGTGTCTGCTGAAGTAATTGTAACTAATGATGTTAGACAGGGGTATAACCGTATCTCTCGAGACTGCTCCTTTGTATAAATCAGGGACGTTTTGGAAGCACCAGATCAGAGTTTCTGCCAGCGCTGTGAATTCAAAAGCAACAGGAATGAAATTCTCACTGAAATGGGTTATCCAGTCATCCTGAGAATAGGGGAAGTTTACTATCCTTTTATTTCAGCCTTAGGAATTCCTGGTAAGCCGCCGTATCAGCTGCTGTAGGTGGGAAGTGCAGTTGGAATCCCTTGTTGTAATTGTTTCTGTCGCTGGATTCCACTGCCTTATGTCCAGTCCCAGTCTGCCGCATTTCATGAAGGGAATGGAAAGCTCAGGAATGTGGATTTGGGGATCTGGATCTAAAAACAAACCGATGATGGAATTCAGCGATTCTGGAGTTCAACGGGTCAGGCAGAGTTCTCCCAGTGGCTTCTGTTGAATAATGTGATGTTCGTGATTATCTGCTTTTGGTCGTGGAGTGGCTATACTGAAATCACACACATTTTGTCTCTGCAGCTCACCGTGCTTATATGGACTGTCTGCATTTGTATGTGAGCGGTCGTGTGAGGTGCAATAATCAAACCGTCGACTGGTAGTAACTCCTTAGCAAATATGAGGAATTCCATGTTGCAGCATTAAACTCGAGGATTTTTAGTAAATGTGTGCGCTGTGACTGACTGTGAAGCAGTTGATGGACAATTCAATGAAGTCGTTGTTGAGCCAATTATCACAACAGACGTGTGGCTTCAGAGTTATCAACACTATGAAACGTATTATATTATATCTACATCTGACACCGATCCAGTTATCTAAAAGAGACACCGAGTTGGCTACTGGACGATGAATTTCTCTCCCTGCTTCCCTGTGATGGTTTCAATAGGAGGTGTCATATCGCTATCTCACGTTGTGTCAGATTGCGTTTTAGTTGTGGTATCAGTCAATGTTCTGTTGTAAAGTTACTGATGGCAGATGATGGATTAGGAAGCAAACATGGGAAGTGCTTTAAACACTAAACCCCAATCGGTTTGAATGGAAAGAGAAATGTTAACAGGTTTGTCACGGACCTCTCTGAGACCATTTATGAGAAGAGACACTTTAACAGCTTTTTTCCACAAAAACTCTTGTCTGGATGCGTGTTTCCAGCATATTCCGTTCTTTTGTACCGTCCTTCGGTTGTCCTGACAGGGAGCGCCATAGAAGCTGATGATTGTCTATTGGAACTATACCGCAATCAGGGTGCGGATGTATTCATTTTATGACACGAAATGCGGAGGCGCCAGTGGAAAATGTTGATTCCAGTATGGGTCCTGAGGAGGTAATTACCCAGTTTTCACTTCCCGCTGCCATTGCACATTTCGGTCACCAGTAAGGAATCCGTACACAAATTATATTGATTTTATTTTACTCTGTAACGTCCTTCTTTGTCCTTCAGCATTGATGTACAGAGTGATCAACGGACCAAAGTTGTAAGACAATTAGACACAATATTAAAGCGCATCTGTGGGAAGTTTTCCTTCATTGTTCGGGACTCAGAGTGGTAAGAGTCAAGAAATCAAATTAAGCAAATGTAAAAGCGAGGGACAAAACAAAGCTCCAGTTATTACGAGGAATGATGAGTGGGAAGCTTTTAAAACCCTAGAGAGAGAAAGTTAATAAATAAATAAATAAATAAAAAGGTGGGAAAAGATGCAGGCTGCAAACTGTATCAATGTGGATAGTAAATGTTTTTTTTTCAAGTATGTAAGAAAATAAAATAGAGATGATTTTGGATGTAGGAACGCAGGAAAATGAGGCCGTAGATAAAATGACGACGGGCGAGGAGATGGCAGATGAACTAAATGAGCATTTTGCACTATCCTTCACTGTTAAAAACACTAGCAGTGCGCCGGATGTTAAAGGAGGGAAGTGACGGAAGAGAGTACAGTCACTATGACGTGGGACAGTGCGCACAACAAGCTGAAAGACGTAAGGACACACAACTCTACTGGACCAGATGAACTCCGCCCCAGGGTTCAGAAAGAGGAAGCGCTGGAGACTGTGCAGGCATTAGTAATGATCAGCAGAAAGTATCTTATAGATCAGTTAGCCTTCATTGGTGGTTGGGAAGATCTCGGTGTCAATTGTTAAAATGAGATTATGGAGTACTTAGACACACAGTACAAGGTAGGACAAAGTCGGCATCGTTTCCTAAAGGGAAAATCATGCCTGTCGAACCTGTTGGATTTTGTTGAGGATATTAAACATTCGGTACCTAAAGGTGACACAATGAATTTGTAGAAGACAGCGAGTGCCCATCCTCCTAATCTGTCTGAGTCCCTCTGCAGCCTACTTGTTTCCTGAACACCACCCTTCCCTCCACCAATCTCTGCATCATCTACCGTCTCAGTCATTGAGATACAACATAAAAAAGCAACGGTCCCAACCCAAGCTCCTGTGGAACACACACTTGCAGGCAAACGGAAAATCATCCTTTCATTCCCACTCGCTGCCTCCTACAAATCACTTATTGTTCAAACATGCCAGAAACTTTCCTATAATATAATCGGCCCTTAACCTGGTAAGCAGCCTCATTTTCCCTATCTTGTTTTGTGTGTCCTAGGACTTCATAACCTCATCCTTAACAAATGACTCCAAAATTTTAGCAGCCACTGCTGTCCAGCTAACTGATCTACAATTTTCTTACTGCTGCCGTCCTGCTTTCTTATAGAGCAGAGTGACAATTGCAATTTTCCAGTCCTCTGCCAGAGTCCACTTAATTTTGGAAAGATCTTTACTAATGCCTACACAGTCTTGAGCGCTACTTGTTTTATAACCCGAGAGCGCAGTTCACATGGTCCGGGGGATTATACACTATGAGATCTTCCAGCTTTTTGTGAGCACTCTCCCTTGTTATAGTAACTGCAATCATGTCCCCCACTCACAGCCTCTAACATCCGGCGCAATGCTTGTACTTTCCGCAGTGAAGCCTTGTGCAAAATAGTCATTTAGTGCATCTGCCATCTCCTTTCCCCTCGTTATCTTTTCTTTGGCCTCATTTCCAGGTCTGCAGCATCATACTGATGAGTCACTTTCCTCCACTGCTCCTGGTCCGTGACATATTTGCCTTTATTAATAAACGTTTCAGTTCATGAGCCAGGAGGTAATGTTTCAGCTTTATAAAAGTTTGGTCTGGTTGCACCTGGGATATTGCATCTCGTTTCAGTCGCCCCATTGTAGGAAGGATGCCGAGCCTTTGGAAAAGGCATAGAAGACTTTCAACAGGAGGAGTTTAGGAGGAGGTCTAAAAGCAGGAGTTGCACAATTTTGAATTGTTCTTCGCAGAGTGCCAGAAGCGAAACGGAGACTGAAATGTTTATCCGAGTCGTAAATAAAGTAGATACCGGGTATCTTTCTCAGAGCATCAAATGCCGAATACCAGAGGGCATCCAGTTAAGGTGAGAGGGGAAAATATTCAAAGGACATGTGCAGGAAGCAATTAGAAGAAAAGAAAACAAAGAGTTGTGGGGTTCTGGAATGGAGTTCTGGGCGGAGCTGGAAGTAGGTGAAACAGTGGCATTTATGAGGCTCTTAGGCAAAGAAACACACAGAGAACGAAGCAATATAGACAACATGCAGGGAGATGGATTAATTTAATTAGGCATCACTGGCTCAATTACGTCAGCCGAACATCACAGACCAAAGGGTGCCTTCCTGTCTGGCAATGTTATGGATCCCAACTAGATGAACAATCACCGAATAAGGACATTTTCTTTCCCTCTCATTCCTGAATTTTTATTGTTTCTTGATGAAGCTATGACCCATGGTAACAGAATCCTATTTCTGGGGAATCATCACTCCAATCGGTCTGAATAATTCAAAGAATCGATAAATTCTCCTCATAAATTCCAGAGAATACAGGCCCGGCTCACTCAATTTCTCCTCACACGACACCCTGCCATCCCTGGAGCCAGTGCAGACAGTGTGAGGAATAATCCCTGCACTCTCAGTGCTACAGGGATGAGTTTACTGAGGAAATGCGACGGGACAAGTAAATAATATTCAAGATGCATTCTCACCAGAGCCCAATTAGACACCTCCTCTTCCCCAGTCATTCTGCTTCATAGGACATAAAGAAGCTTGTTTCACTTAATATCTGTTGTGCCTGAGTGTTAACTCTCAGTGAATTGTTCAAAATCCTCCGTCCCCATGTAAAAATGGGTTTTCCTACCTTGTTCTCTCGGAATGGTTGGCCTCAAGTCACCCCGCACTTTGTACATCTGCCAGGTCCTCACTCATTCACTTCTACCTGCGTCCCCGGACCCACTCTGTATCCTTCTCAATACCGATCCTGCCGCCAAGCTCTGTAACTCCAGCAGACAATGATATCATCGCACATCCAAATCAGTCATGGAGACTGTGAACAGCTGGAGTCTCAGCTCCAATCCCTGATTCCCCCTACTCGTCACAGCTTCCCAAATCGAAAATGGCCCATTTATTCCCTCTCTCTCTGTCTTTGAACTGCTGACGAATTCTAAGTCTACACAAGCACACCAGAACCTTATTTGCTGATCAGAAACTTTGTAAAATTCCACCAACACCACATTCATCAGTTCGTAATGTTTCAACTGTTTGTAATGTCCTGAACCCACACTGACTCTGCCAACCCTACTGCTGCAGCCCTCCCAGCACCGTGTGTGGGCATTTTGGATCTGGGTATGTCTCTCTACCTGTAGGACACTGTGGTACAGAATACAATGAAAACAATGAACATGTATGTTTCAGTGTAACAGTGGAATGTGTATCCGGCTTGGGCTCAGTGTGGGACTGAATGGCTTCCGTCTGAGACTGTGGAACTGATGAGCTGTCAGTATCCCTGTTCTCTGAAACACACCTTTGATGTGAGAGATTCTCTTTACTTTGTGTATCGACAGTAATATTGTAGTCTTTCCCTGAGGGAAGAAGAAGGAAATTGGTCAGTCTGAGACAGGCAAAACTTAGACGGTTTTATGAAGTGGACGGCTTATGAAAGCCTACCTCTCCAGCAACATATCAAAATGCTTGAGGAACTCAGCGAAGTTCTTCCAACACTTAGTGTGTGTTCACTATCATTCCCGGGATCTATTCGTATCTGCGTTTCTGTGTGTGTGCGTGTGTGTGTGTGTTTGTTTGTCGTGTGTGTGGGGGGCCAGGAGGGAGTTGAAACACTGAAAATCGGAAACCGCAGGGACAGAAATTAGGGGTCGTACGGTGTCGGTGAAATCTGCTTACAAGTTACAGGACAGATGTCAACAAAATAGAGATAGCACAGAGAAGGTTTACTAGAATGTTGCCAGGGTTTCATCACCTAAGTTACAGAGAAAGGTTGAACAAGTTGGGTCTTTATTCTTTGGAACGTATAAGATTGAGGGGGAACTTGATAGATGTATTTAAAGTTATGAGGGGGATAAACAGAGTTGACGTGGAGCGGCTTTTGTCATTGAGAGTGGGGGAGATTCAAAAAAGAGGACATGAGTTGAGAGTTAAAGGGAAAAAGTTTTGGGGGTAACATGAGGGGGAACTTCTTTACTCAGACAGTGGTGGCTGTGTGATACGAACTTCCAGCAGAAGTGGTTGAGGCAGGTTCGATGTTGTCGTTTAAAGTTTAACTGGACAGCTATATGGACAGGAAAAGAATGGACGGTTATGGGCTGAGTGCAAGTCGGCGGGACTAGGCGAGAGTAAGAGTTTGGCATGGACTAGAATGGCTGAGATGGCCTGTTTCCGTGCTGTAATTTTATATGGTTATATGGTTATATTAATAATTAGTCAACAAAAACATGAACCCCGTAAATATGGTTGCTCCAACAGAAAGCTCAGATTTTGTCATATTTTTGCCTGCTGACGTAATGCCAAATAAATTTGATATATTTCTCTTCAATATGCTCAATATTTACATCAGAGACAATGGTGTTGAATATGTTTTTTTGCTCAAGTAATTGTAACTAATGATGTTAGTCGGGGTATAACTGTATCTCTCGAGAATACTCCTTTTGTATAAATCAGGGACGTTTTGAAAGCACCAGCTCAGAGTTTCTGCCGGCGCTGTGAATTGAAAAGCAACAGAAATCAAATTGTCACTGAAATGGGTTATCCAGTCATCCTGAGAATAGGGAGAGTGTACTATCCTTTTATTTCAGCCTTTGGAATTCCTGGTAAGCCTCCGTATCGGCTGCTGTAGGTGGGAACTGAAGTTGAAATCCATTGTTGTAATTGTTTCTGTCGCTGGATTCCACTGCCACATGTCCAGTCCCAGTCTGCCGCATTTCAGAAATGGAATGGAAACATCGGGAATGTGGATTTCAGGATCTGAATCTAAAAACAAACCGATGCTGGACTTCAGCGATTCTGGAATTCAACGGGTCAGGCAGAGTTCTCCCAGCTGCTTCTGCTGAATAATGTGATGTTCGGGATTACCTGCTTTTGGTCCGGTAGTGGCTGTACTGAAATCGCAAATAGTCCGTGCTGCTCCCCATGTTTATACCGATGGATTGTCTGCATTTGTATGTGAGCCGTCGTGTGAGGTGCAATAATCAAACCATTGACTGGTATTAACTCTTTCGTAAATGTGAGGAAACTCGAGGATTTTTAATAAATATGTGCGCTGTGACTGAATGTGAAGCAGCTGATGGACAATTCAATGAAGTCGTTGTTGAGCCAATTATCACAACAGATGTGTTATCAACACTATAAAATGTATTATATATTATATCTACATCTGACACTGATTCAGTTATCTAAAAGAGACACTGAGTTGGCTACTGGACGATGAATTCCTCTTCCCTGCTTCCCTGTGATGGTTTCATTGGGACGTGTTATATCCATATCTCTCTCTCACGTTGTGTCAGATTGCGTTTTAATGGTGGTAACAGTCAATGCTCTGTTGTAAAGTCACTGATGGCAGAAGCTGGATTAGGAAGCAAACATGGGAAATACTTTAAACACTAAATTCCAATCGGTTTGAATGGAAAAAAAGAAATCTTAACAGGTTTGTCAGGGACTTCCCTGAGTACATTATGAGAAGAGACACTTTAACTGTTTTTTTTTCCACAAATTCTCTTTTGTCTGGATGCGTGTTTCCAGAATATTCCGTTCTTTTGTACCGTCCTTCGGTTGTCCTGACAGGGAGCACCATAGAAGCTGATGATTGTCTATTGAAACTATACCGCAATTAAGGTGCGGATGTATTCATTTCATGACACGAAATGCAGAGGCGCCAGTAGAAACTGTTCCATCCAGTAGGACTCTGAGGAGGTAATTCCCCAGTTTTCACTTTCCGCTGCCACTTCACATTTCGGTCACCAGTAAGGAATCCGTACACAAATTATATTGCTTTTATTTTACTGTGTAACGTCCTTCTTTGTCCAGCTGCGCCCTCTTTGGAATCTTCCTTCACTAAACGCGTCAATGACATGGAAGTATTACGGTATCTGCTCACATTGCTGCACTAGCCTCTGCTCAGTATCTTTTTTTTTCAACTTGCTGTTCCCTGTCTCTCTTTCAGCGAACCTGCTGGCCATTGTGATTTTGTCCCGGGGAAAGTGCGGTCTGTCCAAATGCGTCAATCGTTACATGGTGGGAATGGCCGCCGCCGATCTCTTGCTGGTTATCTCCTATCCGCTGCTGATGTGGACTGCTTGGATTTATTTTCCCCGATCATTTCTGTTCATCACTCCTGGGTGCAGATTTTGTGGATGGTTAATTTTTGCGAGCGCTGCGACCTCAGTCTGGTTGACTGTCGCTTTCACCTTCGATCGATTTGTGGCTATTTGCTGCGAGAAGCTGAAAGCAAAATATTGCACCGAGAGGACGGCCGCTGTGGTTATCGGGACAGTGAGTGTGCTGGCCTGTTTGGAGAGTGTCCCCTGGGGCTTTGTATACGAGCCTCTGGTAATAATGGATGGTGTTCCCTGGTATTGTGTTCATACATCGAGCTACAAAAGTTCTCCCTCATGGGCGGCATTTGCAATGTTTCACCGCATTTTAACCCCTTGTGTCCCATTCTTTCTGATTTTGCTGCTCAATATTCGAACAGTTAGGAAGATTCTAGCAGCCAGCCGTTCCCGCCGGGGGCTCCGGGGACGAAGGAATGGAGAGAATGACAAGGACCGGGAGATGGAGAACCGACGCAAATCCATCGTTTTGCTCTTCAGCATAACCGGTAGTTTCATACTGTGCTCGGTAACACGGCAGGCATTTTATATCTATCAACGGATTTCAATGAGTTTTGTTTATTATTCTGTAACAGATCCCCACTACCTCACCGGGGAAATATCGGGAATGCTGCAGATTCTCAGTTCCTGCACCAACACTTTTATTTACGCCCTGACCCAGAACAAATTCCGAGAAGAAATCAAGAATATGCTGAAATACCCAATGAATAGGATTTTGAACCTCACTAAACGTTAGAAATAAATACTGTAAATTATTACAATCAAGCTGCCTTCATGATCCCTACTCTGTAAACCCACTTGTGTATAAATGGAAACAATATGATGAACAGAGTTATAGAACTAAAACGGGAGAACATCTGCTGATGCTCGAAATAGAAAACAACACACACTATCAGAATTTACTCTTTTATATATTTTCTGTCCGGTCTACTGAGTTTCTTTAACATTTTGTGTGTGTTGCCTCAGGGTAATAAACCAGTTGTTTACAGCTTTTTCCGACGGCATCACTGACCTCAGCGTCTCAGAGAAATCCACTTTGACCTTACCTCACGCCCCGATTACATTGAACTTTGTGGCGAATCTGTTGTCCCTGTTTCCCGGTTCTAACAGAACTGCCTGATCATGGGGTATACTTTAGTCAGTAACAACCACTCCTGATCCCGTGATAACCCGGCCTTTCATTCACCCTCGTTTTCTCCTCTTTGTCAACCTGTAGGTTCTCTTTATCTCTGACGTCATGAACTATCTTCCAGTAGCACAATTGTAACTGTTTTACATATGACAACAAAATGCCATTGTCTTTACTTCAGAGAGAGAGAGAGAGGACAATGTGAAGTTTGGGATGCTAAAATTGTACTGGGTCTCGGAGTAATGTGAGAAGTCAACAAGCAAGTCAAACTGTGAATCGGGAGAGTGAATATTGACGAGGAAATTACTAGAGTGAAGAGTATTACGGGAATCCAGAAGCATTTTATGTATACACTGTAAAAAGAAACATTGCAAACACTGTAAACACAACACGATTAAATTGAAGCTTGTGGTGAATCTGTTACCCCTGCTTCCCGGTTCTGACAAGAAGGCCTGATCTTGGAGTATATTTTCATCTGTAACGATAATATCCCCTATATTAACAATGAACTCACATGAGAGGACCCCAAAACTCATGTTCTTGATATGTACGTATTAATAATTAATTAAAATTAATTATTTTAATGTGCTTAGTCCACTGATGGATTATCTCCTTTGCCTCCTCCACAACTCGTGTCCAGCCTGCAATCAAAAAAGTAATCGGTGGCAACTCTGGTAGAATCTTGTCCCAGAAATATCGGCTGTATTAGTGTGTAAGTGCGTTGGAACTTGAAGCTCCCCTTCATTACTCTGTTTCCTGCTGGATGAGGCAAGTCTCGTCCTCCTATCTGCAATTTTGAAGTCACGCACCTAATTACAATATTGTAACTTTCCAAAGGACGCTCTTTCCACCTGTTGGTATAACTTATTTTTGCTGTGGCTATGTTATGCCTATTCTACCAGAGGACATCGTAAGAAAAACTCATTAGTTATAGACAGAATAGACAATAAACAATCCTCATAAGCACTGAAAGCATAATCCAGAAGCCTACGTCTTATTATCTCTTCTGGACAAGCCTGGTAGTTTTCAATGTGCTTCACGAATTTAACTGAATTCATAGATGAGCGTAGGGTTCTCAATAATATTAACTGGACTGCTAACTGGAGCTAAGCAAGGAAAGTGCTCTACGTTATGCTATCTTGTATGTGTGTGCTGAGCTGGAGTTCGCGGGCTTTTTCAGGAGGCGAGCGGAGAGGACGGACGTGCGGGGACAGCGGTTCCAAGGCGGCAGATACCGGGCCTCGACTGTCCGCATGGTGACCGAAGTCTCCGAAGGACGTTGTGGAACTCCAACTTATTAAAATATTATGTGCAGAAGACAGATAGGTTTACCTGTGTGGCGCCTTTTCGATTAGTTGTTTCTAGTAACCCATCACGAAGAATTACTGTAAAGTATATTTCTTTACTAGCACTTTGTATATTGTTTGATACTTGTGTCGTGGCTGATATTTCGGGGCCTCACACCGTATCCGCAGCAAAGTATTTGCACTTTTTGGCGGGGTCAACGGCTAATCACCCTCGGCATCGGGACTCAGTTGGGGCGAGCACGCTGTCACGGAGGAAGGATCTGAAGGGACACCAGAGGAGTTGCCCGAAGCTGGGGGCGGAGATATTAGAGAGTGGGTCCAATCGTTTTTGAAGGATGAAGGAAGGGAGTGGACAGATTTCGGGAATGTAACTTGTTCTCATTCCCCACGGAAGGGGGAAGGCTCTGAGTTGGCCTCAGCCATTAACTCCCTGGTGAACAGGGCAATGGGTCCATATCAGAAGTTAAGAAATTTCTCAGGGAGCACTCCCATTCCCGAAGGGAAAGGTGATGATGAGACCTGGATGGAACATACCTCTCAGCTGCTCGGTGAGCGGCAGTCTCCTGAGGAGGAGAAGCGGCAAAGATTGGGAGAAAGTTTGAGAGGGGCGGCAGTTGAGGTGGTAAAAGCCGTGAAAGTTAACCAACACTTGGTTTCTTGGCTGGAGTGTCTAGAAGCATCAGGGAAGCCATTTGAGCTGACTGGGGCAGGGTGGAACTTCTTGGGGGGATTCGGAATCTGAGTCAGGAAAAAGGGGAAAGACTTTCATGTATCGTTTCCGGTTATAGCGAAGGCTAAATTGCTTGAGACGCCGGGGGATCATTTCAGGGAAAGAGGTAGATCGGATAAGGATCGGCCAGGTAGCCAGGGGCGCTCAGAGACATGATATGATCGCTGAGAGCCTCCAGCAGTCCCGTAGAGCGTGTTCCACCCCCACCCCCACCCCCCACCTCCGTCTTTTGTTCAGATGCTCAGAGAGGTAAGGGAGGAGGAGGATGCATTAGAAGCGGAAGAGGGCTCCGATAATACGGTGCAGTTCTCGGTAGTAGCTCCTGGTGGTGAAATGACCGGGGCCAATTCCACGCGGGAGATAGTAAAAGGTGTCAGGGCAGCTGGGTCCTTCCGCGGGAGGGTCCTAGCGGAGAAGGTCCCTCCCTGAAAGGGCGGACTGCACTGAGGTCAGGCGGAGGCCGGCGTCCTGGGAGGCGAGGCGTGTGCTATAACCGCAGGGAACAGGAGCACTTCAGGCGAGAATGTGAACGGCAGGAAGACCCTCGGAGGGAGAGCCCACAGGTGCCCCAGCAGGAAGGGGGGTCGGGAAACTTAGAAGAGACTCAGTGAGGGAACGGACTGGAGCCTCTGGGAAAATACGTTCCCAACAATGTGTGGCGGGACCCTGGAGAGGAAAAGTCCCTATCCCAGAAGGATTGGTGGGACCCCGATCCGGCGTGTCGATACAGATAGAGGTGATAGATGTAAAAACCATACTCGACACCGGGTCTCAGGTCACAATACGATCAGTATCTGGCTCATTTACCCTTGACTCCTTTCAGTGCACTGGAAATGTGGGGTATCAGTGCTGGTGATTACCCGTACGATGGCTATTTGTCTGTGAAACTGGAGTTCCTGGAAGCTGAGGTGAGGGTCTCTGAGGCTCATGAGACCCTGGTACTGGTTTGCCCCGACACCGGTGAGGCGGGGGGTGTGTCAATTCTGGTGGGGACCAGCACTCCTATTGTGCGGAGACTCCTGGTAGCCTGTAAGGAGAAGGGGGGTGAAGAATTTCTGGAGACCTTGTCAGTGCACTCAGTGTTCCGAGCTGCTTCTAAGGAAGGGTTGGGTCGACTTGGCTGGGCGCCACAGGTGAACGAGGCATTGTGTGGTGTGCCTAGTCGAAGCCCAGGGTTGTAAAGGCCCGGAGAAGTAGCAGGAGTGATGGGGATCCCCAGATACTTGGGAGTGCCTGAGGGTGGAGCCCTTTACGTGGACACCCCGGAAGATTTCGAGGGGGAGTCTCGTGCTGGTGAGGAAGTCCTCGGTGGTACAGGCACGCAGGCTGGTGGTAATCATCAGAAACACTACGACGCGGGAGGTCACCTTTAAACGAGGGATGCCTCCGGCGCATTTGTTCCCGGTGACGGTGATGCATAGCGCCCCCGTGCGGCCAGTTCAGGGAGAGCTGTTGGGAAAAGGGACTAAGTTCACCGCTGAAGCTTTTAACTTTGGGGCATGATCTGTGCCGGAGGGTTGGAAGCAAAAGCTGGTGGAGAAGATGTCGACAATGACAGATGTTTCTTTTCCCCCTTGACGAGTTTGATGTGGGTTGTTCCAGGAGCACTCGCCACACTGTATAGGTGATCGTTCAGAGAACGGTCACGGCGCCTGGACCCTGCAGATGTGCAAGACATGCGACATCATTTGTGTAAGTTGAAGGAGTCTGGCATCATCACGGAGTCCCAAAGCCCTTACGCGTGTCCTATCGTAGTGGCCCGGAAGAAGAATGGGAAGGTTCGTATGTGTGTGGACTATAGAACAATGAACAGGCGCACGGTCTCTGATCAGTACACGGTCCCCCGGGTAGAAGGCGCGCTGGCCTGTCTGACTGGGGCGAAGTGTTGGATTTGAGGAGTGGATATTACCAGATCCAGATGAGCGGAACTTTTCCGAAGCGGAAGAGTTAGAAGATGGGGTACGTAGGGCTCATTGAAATCGGAACCCTCCAGAGAGGTTGGTCTATGCAGCACCCGGGGAACAGGGTATGATCTCTACTGTTTTGGGGAGTTATGACACTGCTTTCTGCACGTGGATTGGGCTGTGTGTTTTGCAGGAAGTGATGACGAATTATCTGAACGTCATGAGGGCATGACTTAAATCGTTGGAGGAGGGGAGAGAATGCAGGGTTTTCAGTAATATTAACTGGACTGTTAACTGTTAACTGCTTATTATAAAATGGCTTCCCTGAAGTGTTATAATGAAATGTCTTCTTTGTAATGCTCACTATGAGGTAATTGTCTCTGTAGCTGAAACGTTTAGGTTATAGTTATAGATAACGGAGGAACTAACCAATGGAAGCTATGTTATGCTATCTTGTATGTGTGTTCTGAGCTGAGGCTCGCGGGCTTTTTCGGGAGTCGAGCGGAGAGGACGGACGTGTGGGGAACGGACAGCGGTTCCAGTGCAGCAGATACCGGGCCTCGGCGGTTCGGATGGTGGCCGGAGTCTCGGAAGGACGTTATGGATGGATTCGGAGGCGTGAGCTCCAACGCATTAGATTATTGCGTTGTTCAATCCCTTCACTCCGACATCCGAACTATAAAACGAGTTATTTCTGTTGGTGATCATTTCATATAATTTCCAATCTGCTGTGCATAGGATTAACTATATGGAAACCATACCAGATGCATGTTGACAAATTGCAATCTACTGTATTGCATTAGAATACCGACACACTTTTAAGGTAAAAGCCGATATATAGGTTTGGCGGTGATCCTGTATTTGAGGTTAGCGGTGAAGCAGCAGGACAGTAGCACCTGGAAAAATTGCCCACCTGTTTTGCTCGTTACGCTGTCATATGGGGCAGTAACGTACAAAATATAATGCTGCATTTATGGTGCCTTTGATCTAGGTAATCGCGATCAGCTGACAGAAGGGAACTCCCGGGGAGATGGATACATTTCCAGTTGAATTCTATGCAGAGAAGAAGAATTTAAAATATGGGTGTCTTAGGAATACATTTCAGTGAATGACCAGGACACGCTGTAACATTATCACTGTGGTCACTGTTATGGCTCAAGAGACAACATTATCATCATGGTCAACTGCGGGCGTTGAATAATAATGACGTCAGCAGCTTGGTCTGCAGTGAGATCATCATCTCAGCTCAGTGAGCTGAGATCCGGAGAAGCAATGACAACATCAGCGTGAGCATTGACCAACTTTGAAAGTGTAAAGCACTCTGTTTATTACAGGCAACAGCCCGTAGTCTTTCTAAATTTCCAGCTTTACACTCAATGTGTCTGTTTCGTATCCGCTGTTCTGCATTTCCAATCCAGGGAGTGGCTGTCCATGAGGTCGGAGAGATGAGTTTGAGTGTCAGCGGCTGAGACTTTGGACAGATTCATCAAGGCTGTGCTTCTCATCCGTCCCCATTTACCAAGAACTTTTACTTTTCTTCTTTTAGAGCAATATTTACAAATCATTACAAGATCTTGAAGAATAGCGTGTTTTTTTTTTAATACAAACATATGGCGTATTCCATAATTCTGGATGTGCCGAACTGCAACGGGTTAACTACAGCTACTTCTGACTGCAATTAACCTGATTTGTGATGTGCATTAATTCTCTTTGTTATTGTACACAGCAACGTTGAAGCAAAACAAACTTGATCATTTATTAGGAACATTCTTCACAATACTTCTAACTGTTTAAATATGTTAAATGTGTGTTTATATGCATGCATGATATTTCAACAATTGTATTTGCTATGTCATTACCAATATGCGAGATCAGAACAAGAAGCTGCTGTATAAAGCTGTAACTGACGTAGACTCGATATTATCATATTTCCTCGTGTGTTCCATTATCTGCACCTCTGAATACAAGCTGCAGCTCCTCTCATACTTTCGGTTCTTTATCCACTTCTTCACTGAACAATGTCAGGAATTATTTTTTGTGCAGATAGATCAAATAAAAGATATGTAAGTCGCCCCTTTCCTCCGCCAGCCTGCAGGTCACTCTTGAGTATGGTTAGTCAAATTGCTTAGCCCACTACTCCCCCTCCCCCACCGATCAGGATCAGTGTAGATGTGGGAGTAGGCGGAGGATGGTCCTACGAACAGATGCCGTATATCACAGGTCCTGGTTACGCGACCATTGACCCCAGACAGGCAATCTTTGAAGAGTGCTGATTACCCCTGGAGTCCTCGAACACGGGGGCGATTTTTTTTTATGTTGCCGTTTTTTATTCTGGGAGAGGTACGATCTGTACCAAAGGGACAAGTTACACCTGAACCCATGGGGTCTAATGTCCTAGCGGGCAAGTTGGCTCGAGTTTGTCTGGTCAGTTTGTCTTAATTTGGCATGGGGCAGGGAACCGGCGTGGTAGTCCTGAAGATGCGGCAGTTGTTTGAGAAACAGAGGCAATGTGTAACGAGACCGTTAGAAAGGAAAGGCTGATGATGGATCACAATTGCTGTGAAGAAGATTATTTGCAAGTTAAAAAGGCGGGCGAAATTGAAATGGGTGAATACTGGACTAAAGGTGTTATATTTGAATGCGCGTTGTTTATTGGATATTGTAGAAATACTAATAGCAGAGCTACATATTGGAATACGTGTGTAAGCTGTGGAAAGAACAACTGAATCATAGAAAGAAGATTATAGATGGGAGCTTAATGTGAGTGATGCACATTGTAGCAAAAGAGCAGGAAAGACCGTGGAAGGGTTGGTGTTGCTGTGTTGGTTAAAAATGAAATCAAGTCATTGGAAAGAGGTGTTACAGGGTCGTAAGGCGTTGTATCATTGTCGATAGAGCTAATGAACTGTAAAGATATTTTTGTGATTTTTAGAGAGACCTCACAGACAAGAGTAGGTATGTGGTATACGAATTCCAACGGGAGATAGAACTCCATGCCTTAAGGGTAATATAACAACCGTCATGAGGGATTTAAATATTCAGCAAGACTGGGAAAATCATGTTGGTGCTGGATTCCAACAGTGAGAATTTCAACAATGTCGACGTGATGTTTTTTCAGAGCAGCTCGAAGTTAAGCCCACTACGGTATCAGCTATTCTGGATTGGGTACTCTGTCATGAGCCGGAATTAATTGGAGAGATTCATCAAAGAACGCTTTGGAGAAAGTGATGACAATATGATCTAATCCACCCTGAAATTTGAGAAAAAAAGAGCTGAAGTGGGACGCATCAGAATTACAGTGGAGTAAATGGAATTAAAGACGCATGAGAGAGCAGCTGGCCAGAATTGTTCTGGAAAAGGATACTGGTAGCAATGAACAGCACGGCATCAATGGCTGTAATTTCCGGAAGGAATCTGGAAGACACAGGATATATGCTTCCGAAAGAGGAGATGTCTTCTAAAGGAAAGATGGTACAACTGTGGAGAACAAGAGAACTCAAAGCCAACATAATAGCCTTAGAGTAGGTTTGCAATACAGCAAGAATTACTGGGAAGCTAGATGATTTTCCAATGCCAAGGGAAGGCGACAAATAAGTCATTACGAAGTTAACGAAATTTTGGAAGCCGATAAAATTATAGAAGCTAACAAATGTTTATTCAGATACACAGAGTGTATAAGAGAGGCAAGAGTGGATATTGGACTGCTGGAAAGCGATGATCAAGAGGTAGCATAGGATAGAATTGAATGGCGGACGTACTAAAAAAGTATTCTTCGTCAATTTTCACTGTGACACTGCCAGTATGGTGGAAGTTCCAGTTGTCAGGGGTCATGAAATGAAACCAACAGTCTACACAATAATTCCAAAATTGAAGTTGCTAAGTAGATAATGTTCTTCATACCTACGAAGAAATTTCCTGTCACAGTACAAATCTTTCAATGCAACCTGAATCGTCATGGCAACAATCGTCCAGTAGTCTGTTGATCATTGTAACACACTAGCTAGTGCACCGTGTTTTTTTTTAAAGTTGCGGATGTTGTGACGGTTTAATTGAACGGAGGCCATTATACACATCGTTTTGAATGGAATTTGGTGCACGATGTTTTGCCGAAGTTAACACCACTTTATGCTGAGTGAAGGATTGCCCCCTTAGTGAAAATGATCAGTTAGGCACAGGCAAATTCTGTACTTATTGTATTTACTGAAGCACAAGTGAATTTACACAACGGAAAACCTGAGTGAACACGTAGTAATTTCCCAGACACCACCCCCACCTCACCAATGAACAGCCAAAGAATGTAAAACCTGGGAAGCAGCCTACGCTGGCCAGGTGCTCTTCCTTGTCCAGATCTCATCTCCACGTGTCCTAACTGTTTTTTTTTTTTTTTACTTCAGCTCCTTTGTATCCGAAGCTTTATTTTGGAAGCTACTCTAACTGGTGACAGAAGATAAAGGTAACATGCCAGCAGCGTATCTTGTCTTGTTTCCTCTGTCGCGTAAGGAGGTTCACCCTCGGCACTGGTAAAGTGCGAGCAAAAATAACCTGATATACCTGGAGCCTTTCTGCCCACACGATACCCCCTTCGCCCCACGACACCCCACCAAAAAAAACTTGACCCCCTGGTGAATTTTAGCGAGACTGCTCAGATGACTAACTTTGCAGCCATCTTTCTGCATTATTCTGTGTTTTAAACAATGAGCCTTGTTGATATTTGTATTTTGACAGCTTTGAGCATTGCCCTGATAGATGTGTTTGGACAACCGCGAGCTGCGAACCGTAAACGTTATGTTGTGTCTGAATCTCCCTTCACGCTCATGCACCGGGTCTCATTACGATAGAAGAAGAAGAAAAAAGAAGAAGAAGGAGAAGGGAGAAGGGAGAAGGGAGAAGGGAGAAGGGAGAAGGGAGAAGGGAGAAGGGAGAAGGGAGAAGGGAGAAGGGAGAAGGGAGAAGGGAGAAGGGAGAAGGGAGAAGGGAGAAGGGAGAAGGGAGAAGGGAGAAGGGAGAAGGGGAAAGAGAAGGAGAAAGAGAAAGAGAAGGAGAAGGAGAAGGAGAAGGAGAAGGAGAAGGAGAAGGAGAAGGAGAAGGAGAAGGAGAAGGAGAAGGAGAAGGAGAAGGAGAAGGAGAAGGAGAAGGAGAAGGAGAAGAAGAAGAAGAAGAAGAAGAAGAAGAAGAAGAAGAAGAAGAAGAAGAAGAAGAAGAAGAAGAAGAAGAAGAAGAAGAAGAAGAAGAAGAAGAAGAAGAAGAAGAAGAAGAAGAAGAAGAAGAAGAAGAAGAAGAAGAAGAAGAAGAAGAAGAAGAAGAAGAAGAAGAAGAAGAAGAAGAAGAAGAAGAAGAAGAAGAAGAAGAAGAAGAAGAAGAAGAAGAAGAAGAAACAGTGAGAGATTTGAAAGTTGGAGGGGGAGAGGGATATCCCAAATGATAGGAGAAGACAGGATGGGGATGGATAAGGCTAAGAGCATGAAAGTTGATTGACAAAAGGGATACAGAGCTGGAGAAAGAGGAGGATCATGGAACGGGAGGTCCAGTGAGAAAGAAAGGGGGAGGGGGACCCAGAGGAAGCTGGAGGGCAGGCAAGAAGTGATTGTGAGAAGGATAGAGAGAGAAAAGAGAGAGGAAAGAAGGGGGATAATAAATAAATAAATAAGGGATGGGGTAAGAAGGGGAGGAGGGGCATTAACGGAAGTTCGAGAAATCAATGTTCATGCCATGCCATCATGTTGCAGGCGACCCAGATGGAATATAAGATCTTGTTCCTCCAACCTGAGTGTGGCTTCATATTTACAGTAGAGGAGGCCGTGGATAGACATGTCAGAATGGGAATGGGACGTGGAATTAAAATGTGTGGCCACTGGGAGATCCTGCTTTCTCTGGCAAACAGAGTGTAGGCGTTCAGCGAAACGGTCTCCCAGCCTGCGTCTGGTCTCGCCAATATATAGATAGGCCGCATCGGGAGCATCGGACGCAGTATATTACCCCAGCCGACAATCAGATGTCCATACGCTCTCCCACCACTCATATGCGTTGTCTGCACATGATTTCAGCCTGAAGTACCGGTTGGGGAGTCGCAACATCGATGTGGATGCTTTGTCCCGACGGATGCATGAGGGACTGGACAAGGACGGGGAGTTGGAGAGCGTTCCTGCCCCTGGGGTGAAGGCCATATGTCAGTTTGCGATCGCCGCGAAGGCCGAGGACAAGGTGAGACCGGATCGAGCAGTGGATCAATGGGGTGTTTCTGATGACGCTCTGCCCACTGTTTATTACAATCTGACTGCTCTGGAGACCAAACAGTTGCCCGAATTGAGCTCTGAGGAAGTGACAATTGCTCAGCGAGATGACCCGGGCGTTGGCACTATTTGCTACGCGGTTTAAAAAGAGGCATACTGATTCGGAGGATGATAATTCCGATTTGTGGTAAATGCTGCCGTTCACTAACTCCCCCGTGATGTCACAATGGCGGGGACTTTGGGAGGTAGGGTGGACCCAAATGCCAGACACATCTTGTGAGGTTACTTAGATTTAGTTTATTTTCCGATACCAGGAGAGCAAGACAGAAGCAGGAATTGCGAACAGGATAAGGACTCAGGACTACCAGTAGGCTGGGACCAAGGGTCTGGGCTTGGACTCGGAATCGGGTCCCAGAACTAGAGGAGACATGAAGAGGCTCGGGTATGGACTCCGAGTCCGAGACTGGGGAAGAACCCAGTACCTGGGTCTTGCCTCGGGCTCGGACCCCAGAACCAGGCACGGACATGACATGGGCTAGGGAGGGGAGTAACATGGAAAACAGAGTCTTGGCCTCGGGAGAGCAGATACACGTAACTATGGACACATACACAGAACACAGAGTCGGGACCCCTCCTTGGGTACAGGACATAGGGCCGGGACTCATGACCCTCCGCGGGGTAACGGCAAGACGGCCTGACTTACCGCGTGGAGGCGAGGGCAAGACAAGACAAGACAAGACGTGACTCCCCGCGAGGCAACGGCAAGACGGCCAGACTTACCCACGGAGGCGAGGACAAGACAAGACAAGCCATGACTCCCCAGGGCCAGGAATAGACTCAGAACTCGGAAGCCGCCAGGGACAGGACTTGACATGGTACTTGATCGCCGCCAGGGCCAGGACGTGGACGTGGTAGCTCGATGCTGCCGGAGCCAGGACGTTGATGTGGTACTTGGATGAGGCCGGAGCCAGGACGTGGACTTGGTGCTTGTATGCCGCCAGAGTCAGGACGTTGTGCTTGGAACCTCCGGGTAGTGCCAAGCTCTAGACTCGGCTCGGGAACAGTAGACAGCACCTCTTGATTCTCTCCGGCGGGTTCACTGACGGACCCAGCTCGCTGAGGAAACTTTGCAGGCTCGCTTCGGCGAGGTAACTGGGCAGGGTTGCTCCGGTGAGGAAGGGCGAATTACCGGCACTCGCTTCGGGCGGAGGCCAGGCTTGCTCCGGCCAGATGACATTGGCACGCCGTGACTTTGGAGACTTTGTAGCCGCTCCCGACCCGAAGGGCTGAAAGCCAGAGACTATAAACTACCAGTTAAGCCGAGTGTTAATTGTCTCTAATCACCAAAGTCGAGGGACACGGGAAAACAGGGAATCAACGGTCCGGATCGTAACATAAATAAGCTAAATTTAAAGGAACCCCGATCCGGACCATGACACGTGAAGGAGGAAGAGACTCCTGGTGCTTCTCCCACTGAGTCAGTTGAGGCGGAGGGGGTGCTATTGGTGTGCAGCCTGGGGTACAGCAGGACTGTGAAGGAGAGGAGGTGGGGCTTGAACACGAAACTGGGGTTCCGGGTTTCCGAGGGGCTTGAGTGATAGATCGCGGGAGGTTTCGTCATGTGGCCCTGAGAGTCTCCAGTAGCGTCTGAGCCGGAAAAGGCACTAGAGGAGGTACGAAGGACTCAGAGAATTAGGAACACCCCGGATAGGTTGGCCTATATAGCGCCCGGGCAACAGGATGTGATCTCTACTGTTCTGGGGAGTTTTGTCATTGCTTTCTGTATTTGGATTGGCCTCTGGGTTTTGCAGGAAGGGTTGGAGAATTATCTTAATGTCATGAGGGCAATAATAAATTTGGTGGGGAGAGAGTGTAAGTGGGTTCTCTGTAATGTTAACTATGCTAACTTCTCATGCCGATAAAATGGCTTCTCTGTAATACTAACTGCTGAGGTAATGGTTCTTTTCTGTAGCTGCGATGTTTGGCTTATAACTACAGATAACGGGGAATAACCAACGGAGATGAGCCGGAATCTCATTAATCAGAGAGTGGTGTATCTGTGGAATTCTTTGCGCAGGCTGTTGCGGAGGCCGTTTCTATGTATATTTAAGGTAGATGTCAATGAATTATTGATTAATCAGGGCTGAACTGGAGAAGGGAGAAGATTGGGGCGAAGAAAAATGGATCCAACACGATGAAATGGCGGAATTCCGTTTGGTATCCGAGACTTGATGCAGACATCGAGCACATAGTTGGTGCACGCGACCCCTGCCAACAGTCTTGAACTGTAAACGCTCCCGTCCCATGGCAGTGGACGACCAAAACTTGGAGACGTTTAACTTTGACTCGCCAGTCCATTGGGCGGACACGAACCATTGGTAGTCGTCGATACACATGTTAAATGGATTGAGGCAAAAACTGTCATAAGGGCTGTGGCTGTGAACGGACCCAAGTGCAAGACACAGACACTGAAGTACTAGGGACAGGACAAGGACATGGACAGGAAAACCAGGAACCTGGAACAGGACTGGACAAAAGAGCTAGGAGCCCGGGCTTGGACTCCGAGCCAGAGACTGGACAAGAACCCAGTACCTGGGTCTTGCCTCTGCCTCGGACCCCAGAACTAGAAAAGGACAAGGCTTGGCTGGCAGGCAGGACGAGGCGGAAATCTACAGGCTTGAAGCTCGAGGCTAGAGGCTAGAGACTTGGCTTGACTTGGCAAGAGGCTAGAGACTAGAGACATGGCTTGGCTTGGCAAGAGGCTAGAGGCTAGAGGCCGGAGTCTTCAGGCTTGAGGCGAGGCTGAAGACTGGAGACGAAACGAGGCGAGGCTGGAGACAGGAGACTTGAGGCGAGGTAAGGCTGGAGACAGGAGATAGGAGACTTGAGGCGAGGCGAGGCTGGAGGCTGGAGACTTAAGGTGAGGCGAGGCGGGAGGCTGGAGATATATTAGGTATCTATCAATTTCGTTTCATCTATATAATTGATAATGATACGACAAGCATTTATTTCCTTGTTATTGATACACATCGTACACAACAGAAGTTCAAGCATCGCCCTTTGGATGCAAAATTGGTCACAGATTAACAATAAGACAAGCATTGTTCTATCTTTGGATTCTATCTCCTGCAGTGCAGCGTAATTTCAAAATTATTCAGCCTGCCTTGCAACCCGTGTGCCTCATCTTTGCGAAATCTTGTGCAAAATGTTTTTAATGTGCACTGCTGTGCCATGAAGAATATTTGCAATTACTGGAACAATTAATCAAGTTTATTAGAAACACGAGGTTACCCCATCACAACGTTATGCAGACTGTGCAGAATCAGACCCTGCCTTTCCAGTAATCCTTTGTTTCCCTAGTGAATACAGATCTCGTCCTGTGGAGTTCCTGTCAGTTGATGACGTTAAGAAAAGTCAGAAATGGTTCCAGACGATAGAATCCCAGCAAGCCAATACAATAACCTGTTTTAGTAAAAGTTATTTAATTGTTAAGGACTGTTAAATTTAACTAAATAGAGGTTAGTAAAATCGAAGAATCAGATTAAAAATGTTATCGCTGGGCGGTATATTAATATATACTAGGTATGCTGTCTGTATTTTATGAGAACAGATTCTCCGCGTCAAACGCAGAGAAATCACAGCTAAACCCGAATATGTAAACCATAGTACGGCTCAGTTGTATAAATTGCTACTGTGTAAACCGAATTTGCTTCATGAGATTTGACGGAGAGAGAATTGCTTGACCGCAGTCATGAAGACTTGATTTGAGTAACTTTCGCTTTTGCTACAGCGAGACAACTGCAAGGATCTCGTAAGCTGAAAAAAGTTGTAAATGTTGTCGGTCCCGTTATGAGAACTGGTCTCTGTAATATCCAGGACACCGTCAAGGAGCGGCGCCTCAAAGAGGCGGTCTCAATCATTAAAGAGACTCCCTCCAACAAGGACATGCCAATTCTCATCGGTAACATCAAGAAGGGGGCACAGAAGCCTGAAAGCACTCACTCATCGATTCAAGAACAGTTTCTTTCCATCTGCCATCCGATTTCTGAATGGTCATTGAGCCCATGATCAGGGCCCCACTATTCTTTTTTTTTCTGTTTTTGCAGCCTTTATTTAAATTAGCTATTTCACACACACACACACATGTCATGTCATATATATATGCATCTGTGTGTGTGTGTGTGTGTGTCTGTATGCGTGTGTGTACATATATATATATATATAGATACCTAATGCACTTCACAATTTTTCTATATTTTCCCGTATTGCATTATACGGCTGCTACAATGTTAACACACTTCACGCCAAATGTCGGTAATATTAATTCCGATTCTGAGTCCGGAAACCCGATGGCCGAAGCAGTAGCCTCTCTAGAAACGGCAGCATGTACTACGGTGCACTTCTCTTTTCCACTGTTAGTAGAAACCCCTTTCGGCCGTATCTCCAGTTTTATGGGGTAGAGAACTCACTCTGAATCCCTTGCTCTCTGTTTCCTGTTCAGGCAATCTACAACATTGTCCCGGAATGGAACGGTGTTGTTCATATTTTCTCTATACAGGACTGGTGATTATTTCAGTTCATCCAGCGGTTTAATTTTATTCAAGTTTCCTGCAGTCCCGATAGCATTTGATCCTCTAAAGTGTGACAATGTCTTGAAATAATTTTATATGGAACAGTAATTTCGGAATTGCATTAACCTTATTTTTTTTCCAGATTGTTTTCATACACCGTAGGTTCAATTACTGGTTCTGCGAGACAATGGCAGCTATACAACGGCAACATTTGCTTGGATTTGATACTTAAAATGCAACGCTGCAGTTAACAAAAATCTGAATCAAATAGAAAAGAACACAGAGGCACATAGACCGCATTATCAATGCAAAGGGTAGTACATGCACGTTCTGAGGTCGAAGTTAGTCCGTTATCACTAAAAATGCAATCGATTCTATGTAATGGTACCAAGCATTAGCGATGGTCTGAAATCATGTTCATATTTCCTCACGGAATGAATATGGAATCTAATCCGGAGGGATATTGGCATTCACAATGCCATGAGTGTGACCATAAGAACATAAGTTATGAGAGCAGAAGTAGGCCATTCGGTCCATCCAGTCTGCTCCGCCATTCAGTCATGGCTGATCCAATTTTTCCAGTCATCCCCACTCCCCTGCCTTCCCCCCAAACCCTATGATGTCCTGACTAATCAAGAACCTATTTACCTCTGCCTTAAATGCATTCAATGACTTGGTTTCCACAGCCGCTCGGGGCAACAAATTCCACAGATTTTCCACCCTCTGACGAAAATAGTGTATCCGTATCTCTGCTCGAAAAGGTCGCCCTTCAATTCTGAAGTCATGCCCTCTTGTCAAAGACTTCCCATCCATGGGAAACATCTTTGCCGTATCTAATATGTTCAGTATTTTTAATATTTCGAATGTTTCTATAAGAACCTCCCTCATTCTCTGGAACTGCAGGGAGCACAGTCCAGGGGCTGCCCCTCCATTCCTGGAATCATTCTCGTGAATCTTCTCCGAACCCTCTCCAATGTCAGTATATCGCTTCTAAAATAAGGAGGCTAAGACGGCACACAAGACACCGTGCGGTCTGCAACTACCTTACAGAGCCTCAACATCACATCCAAGCTCTTACATTCTTTACCTCTAGAAACGAATGCCAACAATGCATTTGCCGTCTTCAGCACCATCTCCGCTTGAAGGGTAACCTCATGGTATCCAGTTCAAGGACTCTCAAGTCCCTTCGCATCTATGCATTTTGAATTCCCTCCACATCTAAATAATAGTCTGCCCGTTTATTTCTTTCCCATGCACTTTCCAACATTGAATTTCATTTGTCACGTATTTGCCCATTCTCCTAATCTATCTAAGTCTCTAAACACTACACGCTCTTCCACCTATCTTTGTATCATCGGCAAATTTAGCCACAAGTCCATTAATTCCACAGTCCATATCATTGATATACATCGTAAAATGCGGCGGTCCCAACACCGACTCCCATGGAACTCCGCTGGTAATCGGCAGACAGCCAGAATAAGATCTGTTTTCTGCCGAACAGCCAATGCTCCACCCATGCTAGTAATTCCCATGTAATTCGATGGCTCTTATCTACCGAAGCAACCTCATGTGTGGCACCTTGTCAAAGGCCTCTGATAATCCAAGTACACCATTTTTACTAGATCTCCTTTGTCTACGCTGCTTGTAAGTTCCTCAAATAATTGCAATAGTTTAGCCATGCAGGATTTTTTGTCTTTCAGGAAACCATGCTGGCTTTGGCCTATATTGTCACGTGCCTCCAGGTATTCCGTATTCTCATCCCTATCAATCGATTCCAAAAATTTCCCAACTACTGATATCAGCTAACTAGTCTCTGATTTTCTTTCTGCTGCCACTCACCCTTCTTAAATTGTAACGTAACATTTGTAATTTTCCAGACATGCCGTACAGTGCCTGAATCTTTCGACTCTTGAAAGATCATCGTTAAAGGCTTCACGATCTCGTCAACTATTTTTTTTTTCAGAACACTTCTAGCGTCAGTTTCTATTGGTTCAATATCTACCATCAACTCTCCATACTTTTCTATACTTAATAACGCTTTTAGTTTTATTTTTGATATTGGTCGCCAGCGACCTTCCATAATACATCTTTTCGTTCCTAATGACCTTTTTTGTTTCTTTCTGCGATCTTGATCTTCGTGTAGCTTTGATCTCTTTGTACGCCCTCTCTTTTGTTTTTACTTTGGCTCCTACTTCACTTGTCAGCCACGGTGGTGTCCTTCTTCCATTCGGACATTTCTTCTTTTTTGGCAATAGATCTGCATTGCACTTCTCTCATTTTTCGCAGTAACTCCAGCCATTTCCGTTCTGCTGTCCTTCCTGCTAGTGTCCCCTTCCAACCACCTTGTTCTGTTCCTTTCTCATGCCATTGTAATTTCATTTACTCCACTCAAATACCAACACATTGGGATTTAGTTCCTCTTTATCAAGTTGCAAAGTGAACTCCATCATATTCTGATCACTTTTCCCAAAGGATCCCTTAACCATGAGCTCTCTTATCACCTCCAGATCATTGTGCAACACCCAATTCAGCACAGCCGATCCCACAGTGCGCTCGTCAACAAGCTGTTCTGAAAAGCTATCCTTTAGACATTCCACAAATTCTCTCTCTCTTGAGGTCCGGTACTGACCTGGTTTTCCCAATCCACTTTCACGTTAAAGTCCCCAACCAATTTCATGTCATTACCCTTCAGACACCGCCTTTTCTATCTCCTGCTGCAATTTGTAATCCACATTCTGGATACTGTTTGGAAGTCTTTATGAAACTGCCAGTAAGTTCATTTTAAACTTACCATTTCTTAACTCACCTCAGAGAGACTCTACACCTTCCGATCCTATATCACCCATTTCTAATGATTTAATATTATTTCATATACACAGGAGGACACCACCTGCTCTGCCTACTATCCCATCTTTCCGGTACACCGTATATCCTTGAGAGATGTAAGGTCAGTTTCCTAATCCCTTACTTCCGACAGGACTCATCACATTTTATTCATACTTCGCAATTAGCTGACGTTTACTGACAACTTCGAAATAAGGCGGAACCCAGGGGAACCAGCAACAGCTGTGGTGCAAGAGAAGTTGCTAAAATATCGAGTTTGGTCTATACTAGTCCTGACGACAACATTCTGCATTTTCTTACCCACAGATGTCGTTTGATCCGTTCAATCGTTCTGGTGGCTGTGCCGGCTGTCACATATTTACGTTTTTATGTAGGTGTTTGAAATCAGGATGCTATCTCAACATGGCAGTAGTAATCCCTAAACAGGTAGATTTAGTACCAGATCTCTCGCAGCGAGCGGTAAGTTTGTGTTATTCTAATTCGAGGACAGCCCAGATCAATAAAGACAGGGTGTACTCAGAGAAATGGGGCTCAGTTTACCTGCGCAGATAACGCCGGCATAGTTGGGTTCAGAGTGTGTGTAGAAATTCCAGTCGTCTGATTGACATTCTCGCAGAGCAGCCTCGGTCCCGATGCATTTAACATTACGCGTTATAACGTAGTCAAAAACCTTTCCAAAGTGATATTCGTGTGGGGCTTTCAGCGCGGAGCCGCAGCTCAGCTCTCTGCACACCACAGTTGCATCCTGCAAATCCCAGCTGGAAGCATAGACAGGTCTCCAGTATCCCATGAGGTTCGCTTCCACTCTCCCGGCGCATGGAGTGCCTCCTTTTTCCAGTCTTACCTTCAAACTTTCTGGAATAAAAAAGGATTGAACGTTAACACAACAGTTGTTGCGCAGGCTAGGAATTTTGAGCAACAGACACAAAATGTTGACGGATCTTTACACATCAGTCAGCATCCATCGAGAGGAGCAAAGCACCCAAAATACGAACATTGATTATTCACGGTGAGGAATAGCCTCAGCCCGAAGCATCGATTGTTTGTTGATTTCCATATATGTTTTATTCAGATACTATATATATATTTATTAATTAAATAAACAAACAAACAAATAAGCAGTTAAATTGATAAATTAGTATTTTATATGCATATTCATTGGTATGTTAGTATATCTGAAAACAGTTTGAGTGAACTCGGCCTTTTTCTCCTTGGAGCGACCGAGTCTGAGAGGTGACCTGATAGAGATGTATAACATGATGAGAGGCATTGATCGTGTGGGCAGTCAGAAGCTATTTTCCAGGACGGAAATGGTTGCCACAACAGGACACAGTTTTAAGGTGCTGGGGAGTAAGTACAGAGGAGATTTCAGAGACACGTTTTTTACGCAGGGAGTGGTGAGTGCGTCCAATGGGCTGCCGGAAACAGCGGTGGCGGAGGCGGATACGAGTTTTTTAAGAGACTTTTGGACAGGTACATGGAGTTTAGAAAAAATGAGGGCTATAGGTAAGCCTAGTAATTTCTAAGGTTGGGACATGTTCGGCACAACTTTGTGGGCCGAAGCGCCTGTATTGTGCTGAAAGCTTTCTACGTTTCTATGTTTCTCTCTGTCTATCTATCTGCCCATTTCGCGGCAGCTCTATGATTACTTGTTTATTTACTTGCTTATTCCCTTGTTTCATGCTGTCACCATTATTTATTATCATTTATTTGTTTATTTGTTGCACACAATGCTTTTGTAAGGAAAATGGATCAATAATTGAAAGCACAGGTGTATCATGAGAGAGAAAAAATACTCAAAAGCAGCTGAGGGCCAACCTCTTAAACCACATGGTGGCAGGTGTACCAGGGAACTAAGAGTGAAAGTAGTTGAAACAGTTAAAGAAACGTAACTTTAAATCCACTTCGACAGATATAAAGATGGAACATGTTCGCAGAGATATGGGACACCGTGTGTCAAATCGGATCAGATTATCATGTTGGTCTCTTGTATAGGTTAGGGGAAAAGAACCGTTGCGGTGCTGAATGACACTACAATCAATGGCTGCAAATTGTGGAATTTGGAGCACTGAAAAAGAAATGTGGACGAAATAAGAAAGCAATCATCATCTGCTTCACATTGATTTTGACTTTGATCATCAAATTCCAGACATTTCTGGTTCGAGTCTGTACAGTCCGGACGTCGACAAGTTAATGCACGGCTGAGCCGCTAGTGCAGGGGATCGGGCTTCAGGTTCTTGGGTCATTGGGATCACTACTGGGAGAAATATGACATGTACCAGAGCGACGGGTTGCACCTGAACCCGAAGGGTGCCCATATCCTCGCGGTTGGGTTTGTTAGAGCGGCTGTGCAGTGTTTAAACTGTTGGCAGCGGGTGAAAACCAGAGTGAAGGGGCTCAGAATAAGACGGATGGTATTAAACCAAATATAGCGTACAGTAAGACTGTCACGAAGGTAAGGTAGATGACAGGATAAAATTAGGGATGCAGAATCAATAAAGGGGAGCTAATACAGTACTCAAAGTGTTTTAACAGTGCACGGGGTACAGGAAATATGGTGGATGTTCTTGCTACACCATTGGAGATTATCAGGTATGATGTTGTGGCCATCAGCGAATCATGGCTGCAGGATAGCTGTAGTTGGCAGCTGAATGTCTGAGGGTACACGTTACATTGGAGCGATAAGAATGGCTGCAGAGAGGGTGGCAGGGTAGGCTAGTAAAGAATGACATCAAATCTTCAGAAATATGTGACATAGAAACGGAAGTTGTTGAATCCATGTTGGTTGATTTCAGGAACTGCAAGGGAAAAGACCCTAGTTGCAGTTATATACAGGCCTCCCAACAGGAGTTCAGATGTGAACCAGCGGGACATAGAAAAGGCGTGACCAAAGGGCAAATGTATTATAATCATGGAATACTTCAACATGCAGTGTGACTGGGAAATCGGATTAGTTATTAGTCTCAAGGCAGTGAGTTTATTGAATGGTGCGAGATGGCTTTCTCGAGCAATTTGTCGTTGAGTCTACTAGGGGACCAACTATACTGGATTGGGTGTTTCATAATGAAACGGAGGTGATCAGGGAGCATGAGGTAAATGGACTGCATGCAGTAATCACAATATGATTGAGTTCAACGTAAAATTCTACAGGAAAAAAAGTAAAATCTGACGCAGAAATATTTTAGTGGAGTAAATGTATTGCACCAGCGTGAGAAAGGAGTTGACCAAAGTAAATTGGAACGAGCTGCTGGCAGGGTTGAGAGCAGGGCCGCAATGGCGTGCGTTTCTGGAGGCAAAAAAATGAGGAAAGTGAAGACGAGATGTATTTGAAAAAAACGAAGAAATACTCAACAGGCAAAACAGTACAGCCGTGTCTGACAAGGCAAGTGAAAGTTAAAGGAAAAGGAACGGCAGACAACACCGCAGAAATTATCTGGAAGCTGGAGGATTGGGAAGCGTTTCGAAATCTACAGAGAGGAACTCAAAGATCATTTGGAGGAAAAAGGTGAAAAGATGAAAGCAAGCTAGCCAACAAGTTCAAAGTCAATAGTAAAATCTTTTTCAAGTACGTAAACAATAAAATCAGGATGGAAGTGGATATAGGATCGATATAAAATGAGGCGGAGAAATAATAACGGGGCACAAGGAGATGACAGACGAGCTAAATGAGTTCCTTGCATCAGTCTTCAATGTTGAAGGCAATAGAAGTGTGCCAGGTATTAAAGGGAGTGAGGGAGAAAAGTGAGTGCAGTTACTATTACAAGGGAGTATGGTGTTCAAAAATCTGAAACAGCGAAGGGTACATCAGTCATCCGGTCCAAACGAACAGCATCCTAGGGTTCTGAAAGAGGTAGCGGTAGATATTGCACAGGCATTATTAATAATCTTCCATAATACATTGGATTCTGGCATGGTGCCAGATGAATGGTAAATTTCAGAACTCACTCCACTCTTTAAGGAAGAAGGAAGGCAGCAGAAAGGAAATTATGAACCAGCCAGCGTGACTTCAGTGGTTAGAAACATGTTTGATGCAATCGCTAACGATGAAGTAATGGAATACTTGGTGACACTGGACACGGCAGGCCAAACTCAGCTTGGACTCCATAACGGAAAATCTTGCCTAGCGAATCTGCAGATATTCCTTTTTGAGATTACAAGTAGGATTGATAAAGGGGATGCTGAGGATGTCGCATATTTGTTCTCTCAGAAGAGCTTTCACAAGGTGCCACATATAATGCTGCTTAACAAGGTAGAAGCCATGGTCTTACAGAAAAACGGTGAGATCATTGGCTGATTGCTAGGAAGCAGCGAGTGGGAAAAGTCATTTCAGTTGGCTCCCAGAGTCTAGTGGTGTTTCGGAGGGTTCGGTTTCGGGATTGCTTCTTTTTATGCCGTATGTCAATGGTTTAGATGATAAAATAGACGGCTTTGTTGTCAGGTGTGCAGATGATATGAAGATTGGAGTAAGGACAGGCAGTGTTGAGGAAACTGGCAGGCTGTAAAAGGACGTAGACATGTTGGGAGAATAGGGAACAAAGTGGCAAATGAAATATAATGATGGAAAATGTATGATCATAAACTTTGGTAATAGAAATAAAGGTACGGACTATTTTCTAAACGGGGAGACATTCAAAACAAAATCTGAGCTGCAAAGGGACCTGGGAGTCCTGGTGCAAAACACCCGAAATGGTTAACTTGCAGACTGAGTCGGTGGTGAGTAAGGCAAACGCATTATTATGCTCTAGCATTTTCATTTTCAGACGACTAGAAAAAAAAATGATGTTGAGGATTTATACGCCACTAGCGAGGTTTCACCTTGAGCATTGTTAAAAGTTTTGTGCTCCCATTCTAAGAAAAAAAAACATTCGCTGGTATTAAGAAAGGTTCAGAGGAAGTTACAACGATGAGTCCACGAATGAAAGGATTGTCACAGAAGAAAGTTTAATACCACGGATCTGTTCGCTCTGTTATTTAGAAGGATGGGGAGGGGATCTCAGTGAAAATTTCGAATGTTGAAAGCCTAGTCAGAAAACATGTGAAAAGGATGTTCCCGTGTAGGAGGATTCTTGGACAGGAGGGAACAGCCTCACGAAAGAGGGACGTGCATATAGAAAAGTGATGCTGAGAAATTTCTTTTGCCAGAGTGAGTTAAATTTGTGAATTTATTACGAAAGACTCCGCTGAAAGCCAGGTCGTTGGGGATATTTAACAAAGACCTTGATAAGCTCTTGATGGGCACGGCAAGAAAATTTACAGAGGGAAGTCCGGGGGGTGGAGTTGAGGAAGGGGGAAATGATCAGGCGTGACTGAAAGCGTAGCAGACTTATTGGATCAAATAGTCTAATTCTGCTCCCATGTCTCATGGTCTTACGGAGAATCTCTCTCCCACCACAGATGCTGTTCGACCTGGTCATATGATCGTATTTGTGCGGACTGACAAGTATTTTTACGCTGGTTATCATCAGTACAAGATACAATAACATGAATAGTAATTCCAACATGACGAAAATAATCCCGACACAAATTGGATTTAGTTTGACACTGGGGGCGTTCTATTCGAGTATTGGCATTAGTGATATGCAGGAGGACATCAAACTCGCGGCACCGCAGATATAAAAACCTAACTTTTACCTTTACAAACAACGCCAGCATCCTGACTGTGTGAATAGTCAGTGCCACCCCATGGCTCTGATTTACACTCCTGAAGAGAGGCCTCGCTCCCACCGCACTGAACATTCGTCGTGAAAACAGGTCCGGATCCTTCCCCATAGCTACCAGCATAGGCTCTCAGTGCAGCGCCGCAGCCCAGCTGCCGACACACCACATTCGCGTCCGGCCTATCCCAAGAACGACCATTCACAGTCCCCCAGTTTCCTTTGTACTGAATCTCCAATCTCCCGTCGCATCGACTGCCGCCATTCACCAACCTCAACTTCACGCTTTCTGGAAAATAACAGAAAATAACGATCCACGGTAAACAGCGGTTTAAGCTGGAGGCCATTAGTGCTCGGCGCATCGCGTACGCTACTGAACGACGCCTGAAAGTTCAAAATTCTTCACGCAAAACGTTTGATCAAGCGGGAGGTCAGGATAGTGAAACACCTTTTGAGCTGCTTAACGTGACAAAAAGACAAGAAACTAGTTGACGACTGAGAGCTGGAGGAAGCCTGTCGACCCAGGAGAAGAATTGGGTAGCTCCCCAGAAGATAAGGTCATATGCATTCTTCGGAGAGCGGCAGATCTGCCATTCTGTCATTGTCCTACTGCAAACAGTCCTCATTCATTGGGATATCGAAACCAAAATTTGTTGGAAAGAGTCGAACTGAGCCTTCACGTGTCGTCAGCATCAGCAGTAAGAGGATGAGTTTAACAATGAAAGCTTACTTAAGCTTGGAGTAAACTAAGGTCAGGGAATGTACTTTCTCTGCTATCCGTCCTTCCTGAAGATGACTGATTATCGTTCCAAGTTGAAATAAAATCCTATTTTCTTACAGAAAAGATACTGGCATGGGCAGAAGAATGGCTGACAGGCAGGAGGCAGTGTCTTGGAATAAAAGATGCCTTTCCTTTTGGCTGCCAGTGACCATTGGTGATCCTCATCGGTCGGTATTGGGGCCGCTACCTTTCACATTGTTTGGCAAATAATTAGATAATAGAACTTATGACTTTGCGGCAAAGTCTGCCGATGATACGAAAATAGTATGAGGAGCAGTTAGTGCCGAGAAAGCAATGCGATTGCAGAAGAACGCAGACAAATTGGAAAATCGGGCAAAAAAAAAAAAAAAATGGCTGATGGGACATTATGTTCGGAATTGTATGAAAATGCATTTTTGTAAAATGAACAATGGTGCAAATTATTATCAAAATGGTGAGATAACTCAAAACTCAGTGTTTTTTTCAAGACTTGTGCAAGATTCCCAGAAGGTTAATTTACACATCCAGTCTGCGGTATAGAATGCAAATAGGCCTTTATTTCACGGGGATTAGAATAAAAAAAAACAATGAGATAATACTAAGTTTTTACAAGACATTAATCATACTGCGCTTGTGGTATTGTCAACAGTTTGGGCCGCATATCTCGGAAAATACGTGTTGTCATTAGGGAGAGTTCAGATGAGGTTCACGAGAGTGATTCCCCACGAATGATGGGGTTAACATATGAGGAGCGTTTGGTAGGTTTCTGTCTGTGCTGACTGGAATTGAGAGGAATGCGGAGGGGCAGAATCTCTTTGACTCCTATCGAACGTTGAATGGACTGAGGTGGACGAGGAGTGGTTGGTTGCTGGAGTGGGCTTTCCGGAACTAGAGCGCACAGCCTCAAAATTGAAAGGTGACGTTTTAAAAGAGAGGTAAGGGGGATCTTTTTAGTCAGACAGTAGTAGATCTCTGCGATGCTCTGCCACAGACTTTGGCAGAGGATATTCATGGGTATATTTGAAGCGGAAGCCGATAGTTTCCTGAATGGTCAGGGCATCAAAGGTTACAGCGAGAAGGCAGGTGTATGGTGTCGAGTGTCATCTAGAATCAGGTATGATGGAACGGCAGAGCAGGCTCGATAGGTTAAATTAACTAATTCTGCTCTTAAGTCTAATGGTGCAGTCACCTATCAGCTGGAGTTTCAATAGCAATTAGTTGTAATTGCCCAGTCCACCGCGCAGTGAAAAGTTAACAAAGTTACCTGACGGTTCTGGCTGACAATCCCCGAAGCGACCTGAAATGAGAAATGCAGAATTAGATTTGTTTGTGAAGTAGTGGTATTAGGCTGTGTGGTCATAGGATGTTAGGCGGGATATTCAACAGAAGAGAAATAAAGTCAAAAACGCAAGACGGATTAAGCTGTATCTGCGGACGAGAGCTATTTGTATTTCTTGTTTTTATTTATTTTCATAGATATTGCGCATTCTGCCTAAATGTTAAGTGAATTTCCCATTTCTTTGGTGTCCCTGATTCCCTGGATGTTTCCATTTCATACGGCAGTCAAGTATTAAACATTTTATCCAGATACTTGAAAGGAGATAAAAAAAAATCGTCCCATTTTCCATTAGAATCTAAATCATAATTTAAAACAAGACAGGGAATAAGAATATAAATTTCAACATGTAACTAACTGTGATTCGTCGCATCCATGCACTGGAACACAGGAATATGGACTGCAAAACAAAATGTTTAGTTGCATTTCTCCTGACGTGCAATAAAAGGGAAAGTTAAATGTAAAATTAGATATATAATGTAATATAAGATCATAGATAACGAATCTCATTCCATCACTGTATGGTGGATTAAAACTAAAAATCTTCGGATGATTGAAGAATAAAACCAAAATTATTAGTAAATATTCACAGTATTGCAGAGTGATTTCAAAGATGTAAAACGTTTCCAAAATCTAAGTCTAAGTACATTTTTCAAATTCCTTCAGTTGAATATGCCACATGGTGGCAGACAGAGCTGTAACTAATAAATAACAGCAAGAAAGTTGTGCACAAGCCATCAGCCAGGAGCAACTGCAGCTTTGGGAGCTACGAACATTCACTGAGTTATTCATTCTGGACGCCGATGCGTAGATTCCTAACATCATTTATCTCCAGTTCTAGTCAATTCCAATTTATAATCTGTTTGGAATATCATTTGACAACAGCCGCTGGTTTGCGGAGGGATAATTTCTGAGTCTCATCTCCCTTAGTGTAGGTGCAATTTCAGAGTGAACCGTTTCACAAAGACCTCAATAGGAGGTTCAAACGTGTAAGTCCATGTAATTAATGGAGACAGTTCTCTAACGTCAGCGATTCAAACGAGAACTTGCTTAAACAATGCAATAAAAAAAACCATTTTCAATGAAACTGCAAAGTAAACAAATCTCAGTGTTCTATTTTCATCGTCATGAATTGCGAACAAATCTGCCTGATTCCTGATCCATTCAGCCAGTATACTCTAATCATACAAACAAATTAAGCTTTCCTTTACACGGGAAATTCGTAGGGGAAATATATGTTTCAATATTGCGTAATCATAATGTAATTTCTGTGTACTTCTTTCCAGTAAGATTGTAATATTCAGCGAGATTGCAATAAACGTGCGGAAGCGAACAGGTTATTAATAATTTCTTTTCGCTGCCCAATAATTTCCATATTCTTAATATACTCACTGGTCCAGATATGCATCATCGTCAGTGCCACGACAGTGTGCAGCATTATAGCGCTGTTCATTTAGGAAGGTTTCTCAGGAATGTTAAAGGAGCCAGTACTGCAGATAGCCAAGAATCTCTCCAAAACCTTCTCACGCTCCACTTGATCTGAACATTTTTTTCCCCCGAGTGCTCAATATTTCTCTCTGAACTGTCAAATTTCACATATTGAGTTGTGAACCGCAATACACTGAAACGCACCAATGAGATACATTTTGTCCTTTAATGGTCATGATGGGGCCATCTTCTCTCATTGGCTGTGAGAAACCAATGAGCGGTGAGAAACTGGAAAGGCCATGAATCACCGACCCGATGTGTGCATCGAAACATATCCTATCCTGTAACTTTGTTTAAGATCTGGTGAGCTTTCTCTGAGACCAGATTACTCAACTCCCATTTTCCCAACACCATGCTGTTCGGCTCATTGATAATTTGCTCAGCGATCCTGTCCCGACTCACACTATCATTAGTAGCATGACAGCATCGCGCCTGTTGAATGCTCCTTTAATTCATGTTCCTTGCTGATCAGCTTTCGGTGCGGAAATGGGGGTAGGAGGTTGCAATACAAAAATACTTCATGCTGTCGTCAATTTGTCCATCTATGTCTCTCGATTTCAGGCAGAATATTTTATGTTATTTCCGCGCAAAATCAGCAGAGAAATAACAAAAGAGTGCTGTATACCATTCTCTGATGATACATGGAATTATCTGAAAGATATCTCTCCAGGAATTCATAAATCTCCAGGAATATTAGAACGCACTCCAGAACTTATGTTTTTTTTTCACGTCTTAAAATGATTGTCAGTCCCCTGACATTCCCTCTTTTTTTGCAAAGTGTTTTATTTCCCGGTAGTTTATTTCGCGGATATGGTCTCGCTCAATCAGTCACTCACCCGATTCAAGTTTCTCATATGCCCCAGTTCACTGACTTAGTCCAGAGGTCAGATAAGATACGTTTAGTGAGATTGAAAGATAAAGATGGTAAAGTAAGGGGTCTTAAGCGACAGAAGAAGTTATAGTTCTAGTCACTAAAGGGAGAAAAAGAAAAACATAGCTCATGAAATCGGACAAGGTATTTCGAGAAATATAGAGAACTTTATCAAGGAAGAGAAACTCCAAAGGTTTCAGAACGATCTTAACAACTTGCTCAAGAAGAATCCTAACTACATATGTTGCAGTTTCAGAACAAGAGACAGACTATGGAGGGGGTATTACTGCTGAAGGAGCATGGAGCTAATTTGTATCAGAAGTCAGAGGATGTCGGCACAGTACTAAATCAGTTTTCTGCATTTATATTCACGAAGGAGAAGGATACAGGGAAAGTGAGATCAGAGTGTGCTAACAGAATAAGCTGCTGAATTGTGAAGCAAAGAGGTCGATGTTATTAAATGCTTTGAAGGACATTAAGATGGATACATTCCCATGGTCTGATAGGACTTATCCTACCTTATGGAGATACACGTGGGAAGAATGTTGTGGAATCGATGAAGATTTCTGTACTTACTGTCCATTCAGCCAAGCTACCAGTGGATTGGATCTCAATGTTGCTCCCATGACTACAAATGCGAACAGACAATTGAGTCCCCAATGAGTGTTGTGAAATTAGTGGAGTAGATTGCCAAGGATAAGATTGATTACAGAAAAAAAAAACAACATAGGGTAGGAGTGGAAACCAGCATGTTTGTTTTGTGTGGAAGATGTCATCGCAGAAAAAAAAAGTGAATTTAGAACTGTAGAAAGCGAGTTCAGTGATTTAATGGATTCGTCTTGGAGGACTTCGGCATGGTGATTGGCGTTCCATCTGTTAATGCTTTCTATGGTGGGTTGAAGATGAAGATTTAGATACACAGGATGCCGAGCCACTTGGAAGTTTGGGTATAGAACTCAACAGACTATGGAGGTTGCAGCGTGAAATTCTGGCTTGAAGACCGTGCCTAGAGGTGTTCTGCAAGGGGTTATGTTAGGCTGTTCGTTCCTTTGAAATAACATAAAGATTGTGGTTAAATTTGTAGATGATACAAAATGGCGAATGTCTGAAAAATGAGAAAGATCGTCAAAACATTCAATAGAATATCATTAAGAGTGATGGCTGAAGGGATTTTAAATATGGTTCAACCAGGAAAAATCTGAGGTAGTGTACCGAGGGAAGACACTAGTATCCCGAAACAGAAATGTGTTGCTTGTTAGAAAGATGAGAGACAAGGCAGCTTAACTTTAGGCTGAAAGGAGAGATGGTGGTGAGATGGCTGAATTCCCATGACCTGATAGGATTTATCCTACCTTTAGGAGATAAACGTGGGCAGATTGCTGGGGAATAGACGAAGATTGCTGTACTTACTGTCCAGACAGCTAAGCTGCCAGTGAACTGGAGCACAATGTTTATCCCTTGACTGAGAAATCGAAGAGACAAATGAGACTCTGATCAATGATCTGAACTTTGTGAGTGGATTGTAAGGGCTAGGATTAATTACAGTCTGCAGTACACATAGGATGGGAGTGGCAAACCGGTATGGTTTCTTTGTGGAAAAGGGCATCTCGGGTCGGCTGGTGGCGCAATGACATCGGCGCCGGACCCGGGAGCGGAGCTTCCCGGGTTAGAAACCAGTCGGCTCCGCTCCCGCGTACATGCAAGGTTGACCTCTTAAAATAAAGGGAAAATACTGCGAAGATGTCTGTGTGAGGAGTGGCGCGCCACACAGTCACAGTGTCTCCCTCTCCCTCTCCGCCTTGTACAAAGCCATGACAAGACCACCATCACGAACGCCCATATTAAAAAGAACAAAACCACAGCAGCTAAACTTTAGGCTGAAAGGAAGACACGTTTACAGTGAATGTGCAGGGGAAGCTGTTTAATTAACAAAGAGAGGTACGTCTAACAAGTTGCTAAAGCTACCGCTAGAAGCAGATACGATAGTTGCGTTCAGAAGACTTTCAGATGGGATCAGGAACATGATGCGGCTGGTTTGACTGTAAACATGCTGGTAGATATGGGGTGTGCTATTTTGTGCGGATTTTAGTACAGATACCATTGGCGCAAGAATCTGTTCCTACTGTCTACCAGTTTAGTTTCTATTTTCTCTGGCTAAGGCACTTGCTATTCTCGTTTTTTAAAGTTTTTACTGTTTTCTATGCCCTCATCAGAGTGTGTTTTTAATGGGACATAATGACATGCATGTATCTCAAGATTCTTTTTTTTTTGTATGTTTCCACGTTTCGTAATTTAAAGTGGTCTCCAGAGTATAGTGGGAAACTATTTACTGGAAGATGGCCGATCCTCCCCATGTCCTGGAATCATATTGGTAGCAGCAATCTCACTTGGACGTTAGGTGCACAGGAAGTGTGGAGGAGCAGAGGGATCTGGGGGTACATGTCCGCAGATCCCTGACAGTTCCCTTGCAGGTAGATAGGGTAGTTCAGAAAGCTTATGGGGTGCTGGCTTTCATAAGTCGAGTGATAGAGTTTAAGAGACGCGGGGTAATGATGCAGTTCTATGAAACTCTGGTTAGGCCACACTTGGAATACTGTGTCCAGTTCTGATCGCCTCATTATAGAAAGGATCTGGAAGCATTGGAACAGGTACAGAGGAGGTTTACCAGGATGCTGCCTGGTTTAGAGAGTATGAATTATGATCAGTGATTAAGGGAGCTACGGTTTTACTTTCTGGAGAAAATGAGGATGACAGGAGACATGATAGAGGTATACAAGATATTAAGAGGAATAGATAGAGTGGACAGCCAGCACCTCTTCCCCAGGGCACCGCTGCTCAATACAAGAGGAAATGGCTTTAAGATAAGGAATGGGAAGTTCAAGGGGGATATTAGAGGAAGGTTTTTTACTCAGAGAGTGGTACTGCCTGAGTCAGTGGTGGAGGCAGATACACTAGTGAACTTTAGGAGACTACTAGACAGGCATATGGAGGAATTTCAAATGGTGGTGGGTGGTTATATTGGAGGTGGGGTTTAAGGGTCGGCACAACATTGTGGACCGAAGGACCTGTGCTGTACTGTTCTATGCTGTATGTTCTAATACAGCAAAATAAATAAATACATACATACATAAATACATAAATAAATACAAAGTCAAAGCTAAGATGAGCAACTAAACGCTATTGCAAGGCAAAGGAGAACAAGTCACATGCGAAAAGCTGGAAACATTCAACAGACCCGACGAAACTTGTAGTCTATGAACCAATCTTGCATTTATCTGTCGAATTCCTGTTTCTAGAAATAAATTGCGATCAACGTGAAAACTTCTGAGTCAGTCAGTACATTTTTATGAAGAATATGCGAAATGAAAATGGAAATGCGAAGGAACATTGTGGAATTTGGAAAAGAAAGACATATCTGAAATCGCAGAATGAATATCACCATCTTTTATGTGAAAGATTGGGCTGTGACTAAGCACAGTGAACTCAATGCTGAGTTGCATAAGGATCCAATGCACCAAGTGAAAAGATAAAACAGTACAGAATACTAAAGAAAGGCAGTGAAGAGTGGAGAGAAAAAAAAACAGAACAGAGTTTTTTGTTACAAACTTTAGCATTCTATTTTTAGAAACTGAAACTGCCGGGAAGTCCGAGAAAATTGGAAGTAGTTTGTGCAGAACGGAAGATGAATGTCCAGCTGGATTGGACGCTGACTCAAGCTGTGTTTTCCCTATGCCAAAGTTCCTTTGATAATGATTTTATCATATTTACTCCTCGATTGGATGCAGTGCATCGATGGACAATGAAGCCTATTGACATACCGGTATACACGATGCTACTGTATCATAAAATAACCCTGAGAATTAAGGACACACAACATATGACAATGGCCTCGTCTTCGACTGATTTCGAAAACTGAATTTCCATAACATGTATTATCTATCTGTAACAGGTCACCACTGATTCCAATGAATTTTGTTTTGTTACTCCAAACCCAGATCACCAAATGCATTCTCCCCAATTTCAAAACATTCTTGGTGTTATATCCTTAACCAGACTCTTGGTATTCCTCGCACCTGTCAATCCTGAGTACAGCTTTGAGACGGCAACAAGTTATACAAAAATTCAAATAACGCAGCAGCTGTTTATGTCTTCAGTCATATCTTTAAGGTTAATCTCATTGATCTGTTAATTTACATTCACAATTTGAAAAATTCTGCTGCATTTGTCCATGCAGTTTGAGCTAATAGTTTATTGGTAGATCCTGCACTCGAGTTACTTTCTGTTCTAGCTGTTAGCAAAGATTGCATTGATTTCAAAATGTGCCAATGTAATCAATTTCTCCTCTCCCTCCCCCTAACACTGTTGACACAAAGAACTGCTTCAGAGTAAGAACATGTGTGTTCTCTTTTCGTGGCATCTTGCCACGACTTTAAGGTAATGTAGCCGCTCCTATTTTAATAATAGCATTTCAATATGTGTCATGAATCTTCATGTCCCTAGGAACGTCCAGAAAGAATATTTGCACAGTAATAATTGAATATAGTGCCTAATATTCATTCGTTCATTCTCTGTGTAGAGAAACCGTCTTGTCACATTCTGCAGCAACGTCTCTAAAAAGTGCTTTTCTGTTGAGCTCACAGGAAACACCTGTTGTTGCACATATCTTGAATACATCTCCTCTGAAACACTGATATGCGGTTTCTATATTTATTTTGTAATTGCATTCTGACTCAAATGTTTATGGGCCTATTTTTTGTTCCAGACTCTCCATCACTGTGCGAATGTTTAGCTTGAGTTCTGAATAGTTATTGAGCAGAACTTACTGATCTGGCCGCGGAGCTACATAGCAAGGACGGACAATTCAATTCTGAAATGATACGAATCTTGGTTATACAAGTCATTGGCAGTCATATTGTTTCAAGAGTTAAATTATATTGCCAGTGTCTAAAGGCCTGCAACATTGTTCTATTGGTGCAACTGGGCAATGCTAATTCAGGTAATCATATAATTATTGAATGAAAACCTAAAGTTACTCAGGAGAATTTTGAAACAAATATACTGTTGATGAAACCCACCTCACTACAGAAAAGGATCTTGGCGATTGTGGGGATGACTTAAAGCGGACTGAAAATCTTGAGCATATAGATATTAAGGATATTAAGAAAGAGGATATGCTGGAAAAGTTGGAAATCATCCATAGAAACTACAGCACAGAAACAGGCCTTTTGGTCCTTGTCTGTGCCAAACCATTTTCTGCCTAGTCCCACTGACCTGCACACGGACCATATCCCTCCATGCACCTCCCACTCATGTATCTGTCCAATTTATTCTTAAATGTTAAAAAAGAACCCGCATTTACCACCTCGTCTGGCAGCTCATTCCATACTCCCACCACTCTCTGTGTGAAGAAGCCTCCCCAATGTTCCCTTTAAACTTTCTCCCCCCTCACCCTTAACCCACGTCCTCTGTTTTTTTTTTTCCCTCCCCTTGCCTCGGTGGAAAAAGCCTGCTTGCATTCACTCTATCTATACCCATCATAATTTTATATACCTCTATCAAATCTCCCCTCATTCTTCTACGCCTCAAGGAATAAAGTCCTAACCTATTCAACCTTTCTCTGTAACCGAGTTTCTCAAGTCTCGGCAACATCCTTGTAAACCTTCTCTGCACTCTTTCAACCTTATTCATATCCTTCCTGTAATTTGGTGATCAAAACTGAACACAATACTCCAGATTCGGCCTCACCAATGCCTTATACAACCACATCATAACATTCCAGCTCTTATACTCAATACTTCGATTAATAACGGCCAATGTACCAAAAGCTCTCTTTACGACCCTATCTACCTGTGACGCCACTTTTAGGGAATTTTGTACCTGTATTCCCAGATCCCTCTGTTCCACTGCACTCCTCAGTGCCTTACCATTAACCCTGTATGCTCTACGTTGGTTTGTCCTTCCAACGTGCAATACCTCACACTTGTCAGTATTAAACTCCATCTGCCATTTCTCAGCCCATTTTTCCAGCTGGTCCAAGTCCCTCTGCAGGCTCTGAAAACCTTCCTCACTGTCTACTACACCTCCAATCTTTGTATCATCAGCAAACTTGCTGATCCAATTTACCACATTATCATCCAGATCATTGATATAGATGACAAATAACAATGGATCCAGCACTGATCCCTGTGGCACACCACTAGTCACAGGCCTCCACTCAGAGAAGCAATTCTCTACCACCACTCTCTGGCTTCTTCCATCGAGCCAATGTCTAATCCAATTTACCGCCTCTCCATGTATACCTAGCGACTGAATTTTCCTAACTAACCTCCCATGCGGGACCTTGTCAAAGGCCTTACTGAAGTTCATGCAGAGAATATCCACTGCCTTCCCTTCATCCACTTTCCTGGTAACCTCCTCGAAAAACTCCAACAGATTGGTCAAACATGACCTACCACGCAAAAACCCATGTTGACTCTCCCTAATAAGCCCCTGTCTATCCAAATGCTTGTAGATTCTGTCTCTTAGTACTCCTTCCAATAACTTACCTACTACTGACGTTAAACTCACTGGCCTATAATTTCCTGGTTTACTTTTTGATCCTTTTTTAAACAACGGAACAACATCAGCCACTCTCCAAACCTCCGGCACTTCACCCGTAGACAGCGACATTTTAAATATTTCTGCCAGAGCCCCCTCAATTTCAACACTAGTCTCCTTCAAGGTCCGAGGGAACACTCTGTCAGGTCCCGGGGATTTATCCACTTTAAATTTCCTCAAGACAGCAAGCACCTCCTCCTTTTCAATGTGTATAGTTTTCATGGTCTCACTATTTGATTCCCTCAATTCCATGGATTTCATGCCAGCTTTCTTAGTAAATACAGACGCAAAAAAACTATTTAAGATCTCCTCCATTTCCTTTGGTTCCGCACAAAGCCGACCACTCTGATCTTCAAGAGGACCAATTTTATCCCTTACAATCCTTTTGCTCTTAATATACTTGTAAAGGCTCTTTGGATTATCCTTCACTTTGACTGCCAAGGCAACCTCATGTCTTCTTTTAGCCCTCCTGATTTCTTTCTTAAGTATTTTCTTGCACTTATGCTCCTTAAGCACCTGATTTACCCCCCCTGTTTCCTATACATTTCATACAACTCCCTCTTCTTCTCTACCAGAGTTGCAATATCTCTTGAGAACCATGGTTCCTTATTCTTATTCAATTTGCCTTTAATCCTGACAGGAACATACAAACTCTTCACTCTCAAAATTTCCCCTTTGAAGGCTTCCCACCTACCAATCTCATCTTTGCCAGAGAACAACCTGTCCCAATCCACGCTTTTTAGATCCTTTCTCATTTGTTCAAATTTGGCCTTCTTCCAGTTCAGAACCTCAACCCTAGGACCAGATCTATCCTTGCCCATGATCAAATTGAAACTAATGGTGTTATGATCACTGGAACCAAAGTGCTTCCCTACACAGACTTCCGTCACTTGCCCTAATTCGTTACCTAACAGGAGATCCAATATTGCATCCCCTCTAGTTGGTCCCTCTATATATTGATTTAGAAAACTTTCCTGAACACATTTTACAAACTCTAAACCATCTAGACCCCTAACAGTATGGGAGTCCCAATCAATGTATGGAAAATTAAAATCCCCTACCACCACAACTTTATGTTTCCTGCAGTTGCCTGCTATCTCTCAGCAGATTTGTTCTTCCAAGTCTCGTTGACTATTGGGTGGTCTGTAATACAATCCCACTAATGTGGCCATACCTTTCCTGTTTCTCAGCTCCACCCATAAGGGCTCAGTAGACAAGCCCTCTAATCTGTCCTGCCTGAGCACTGCTGTAATATTTTCCCTAACAAGCAATGCTACTCACCCACCTTTCATTCCTCTGCCTCGATCACATCTGAAACATCGGAACCCTGGAATATTAAACTGCCAGTCCTGCCCCTCTTGTAGCCAAGTTTCACTAATTGCTACAACATCATAATTCCACGTGTCAATCCACGCCCTCAATTCATCCACCTTCCCCGCAATACTCCTAGCATTGAAATATATACACCTCAGAAGATTTTTACCACCACTCACAACCTTTCTATCAGCGGATTTGCTTAAATCTTCATTTATTTTCACCCCAGCCACACTGTCAGCTCTGGCACTCTGGTTCCCATACCCCTGCAAATCTAGTTTAAAGCCTCCCCAATAGCACTAACAAACCTCCCTGAAAGGATATTAGTCCCCCTGTGGTTCAAGTGTAACCCGTCTCTCTTGTGCAGGTCCCACCTGCCCCAGAAGAGGTCCCAATGATCTTGAAACCTGAAACCCTGCCCCCTACACCAGTTCCTCTGCCACTTGTTCCTCCTCCAGAGCATCCTATTCCTACCCTCACTGGCACCTAGCACAGGTAGCAATCCTGAGATTACCACCCTCGAGGTCCTGCTTTTCAACTTCCTACCAAGCTCTCTATACTCACTGTCCAGGGCCTCTTCACTCTTCCTTGTTATGTCATTGGTACCGATGTGCACCACGACATATGGCTGGTCACCCTCCCACTTCAGAATGTCATGCAATCGATCAGAGACATCCTTGACCCTGGCACCCGGGAGGCAATAAACCATCCTGGATTCTCTGTCACGACAACAGAACCTTCTATCTGCACCTCTAACTATCGAGTCCCCTATCACTACCGCTCTCCTCTTTCTCCCCCCTCCCTTCTGCACTGCAGAGCCAGACTCAGTGCCAGAGATCCGGCTACTGCAGCTAGTCGTAGGTAAGTCATCCCCCCCAACAGTATCCAGTGCAGTATACTTGTTGTTGAGGTGAATGGCCACAGGGGAACCCTGCTCTGCCTGCCCTTTCCTCTTCCCTAGCCTGACAGTGACCCAATTTCATGTCCTCTGCTCCTTTGGTGTAACTACCTCCCTGTAGCTACGATCTATAATCTCCTCATTCTCCCGAATGATCCGCAGGTCCTCCAGCTCCTGCTCCAGTTCCCTAACGCGGTTTGACAGGAGCTGCAGGTCGATGCACTTCTTGCAGGTGTCGTTGTCAGGGACACCGGAGAGCTCCCTGACTTCCCACATCCTGCAAGAGGAGCATTCCAACATCCTGCCTGGCATTCTCTCTACTCTAAAGAATCTGAACAAAAAACTTACCAGAACCTACCCTGGCCTCTGCCTGTTCTCGCTGAAGCCTGTTTGAGCCAAAGCCGTCTCACTCTGACTCAGTCCACTCCGACGATGGCCGCTGTATATGGTGGTCTGCTTTTAAACTCTGGCGCGCTACATCACGCGCCTGCGCAGTGCAGACCCTTCTCCCCGAGCAGTGTTTAAAAAAAAAACGGCTTTTTCGACCCGAAATTCTTCCGCTCACTTCTCTTGCTACTTGCTTCGACTGAAACAAGAACCGTTGGATAAGTCACCGGGACGGACGAGATGGAGGGTTGGAGGGTTGCGAATGTTGTTCCCTTATTCAAGAAAGGGAGTAGAGATAGCCCAGGAAAGCATAGATTTTTAAAGCTTAAGTATTCACCACATTAAAGTCCGTATTTAGTAGATGCACCTTTGGCAGCAATTGCAGGCTCCATTCTCTGTGGATACAGTAGATCTCTAACGGCTTTGCACATATGGACACTGCAATTTCCCACATTCCTCTTTTGAAGAACCACTGAGGCTCTGTCATACTGCATGGGGCTCGTGAGCGAACATCCCTTTGCAAGTCCATCCAGAAATTTTCAATTGGACTGAGGTGTGGGCTCAGACTTGGCCACTGTAAGACATTAATTCTGTTATTTTAAGCCATTCCTGTATAGCTTTGGCTTTATTCTTGGGGTCATTGTCTAGCTGGAAGACATATCTTCTCCCAAGTTGCATTTCTTTTGCAGACTTTGTCAGGTTTTCCTGCAAGATTTCCCTCTATTACTGTACAATCATTTTACCCTCTACATTCACCAGCTCTCCAGCGCCGACTGCAGTGAAGCATCCCAACGGCACGATGCGGGCAACATATAACCTTCAGTCTGTGGGCAAAAAAAAAACTCATTTTTATTTTTATCAGACCATAGAACTTTATTCCCGCTAACATCAGAGTCTCCCACGTGCCTTTTGACACACTTCAGCGGAGATTTCATGTTAGTATTTTGTTCAAAAGTGGTTTTCTCTTTGCCACTGATGCGACTGGTGAAACACTCGGACAACAGCTGTTGTATGCACAGTCGCTACCATCTCAGACACTGGAGCTTGTAACTCCTCCAGTGTTGTCAAAGATCTCTTGGTGGTCCCCCTCACTAGTACCCGGCTTGCACGTTCACTCAGATATTCAGGACAGCCCCGGCTGTAGCCAGATTTACAACTGTGTCATGCTCTGTCCATCTCTTGATGATTTACTTAACTGTACTCAAAGGGATATACAGTGATTTGGAAATTACCCTAAATCCATCTCCTGACTGTTGCTTTTCAGTAAAGTTTTTTGCGGAGTTGCATGAAGTGCTCTTTTGTCTTCATGGTGTACCTTTATTTCCCCCCAGGATACTGACTCAGCAGCAGTTGGACGTTCCAGATCCGGTTGTATTTTTACTACATTCAACTGAAAAAAAACCTTGACTGCAGACGGTGATTTCCGTTTAACTGATTATGTGCCTTATGAAACCGATTGGCTGCACCAGTGATAACTCAGTGTGTTATATTAAAGGGGGTAAGTGTATACTTAGGTAACCAGTTATCTTGTATTTCACATTTGTAATGGACTTAGATCACCTTGTAGCGATCTGTTTTCACTTTGACTTGAAAGTGACTTCGCTTTTTCTTTTGATCGGTATAAAAACACAAATTAATCCTTGCACACTGTTCAGGTTTTAAACTTTCCTGGTATGGTAAGGGTCAATCTGTTGCAGGAGCCACACTGTGAGCGGCTGAGGAAGCGGGGCTGGCTGAGAGTAGTAAGGTGGACTGTGAGCTTCCCCGAGGAGCGGGGCGACTAGTTCTCTCTCCGACGCTCCTGAAGTCGATAATCTAATTGAATGGCTGACGAGATCAGAGAGTCCAGACAGTCCGTGTCGTCCCTGGCGGCCAACTCATCCTTTATCCTGTCCGAGAGACCCTGTCAAAACACCTCCCGTAGGGCCTCGTCATTCCACCCGGAGTCTGCGGCGAAGGTCCGGAACTCAGTGGAATACCTGGCCACACTTTGCGAAGCCTAAAGAGTAATCAACCATTTCACAGCGTCCTTACCGCGAATGGATTGTTCGAAGACTTTCCTAGTTTCAGCGACAAAGGAGGAGTAGGAGGAACAAACCTCTGGCCGGTTATCCCATATCGCGGTGGCCCAAGCTAAGGCATCCCCTTGTAGCAGCCCCATGATGTCGCAATCTTTGATTTATCGGAAGTGTAGGTACGTATCTGCAGCTCAGAGACTAGTGAGCATTGTAACAGGAAGGCCCGGCGCCTACCTAGGTCCGCAGCCTAGGGTTCAGGCTCGGGTACATACGGCTCTCGAGGGGATGGTGTTGCTGATTCTAAGGGCGAGGCCATCCTGAGCGGTGCGGTTTGGGTAGCCGGAGTTCTAGCAGGGTGCAGAGAAAAGGAAGTGGAAACACGGTCCACTTGTTCACTGACCTCCTGCACATTCGTGAATATTGTCCAAAGCTTTTCCGTGATCTCCCAAAGTAGTTGGTCGTGGGCGCCCAATAGGTAGCCGTGGCTGGCCAGGGCCTGTTGTACGGGATCCGTGTCCTCTGGGTTCATCGTGGTCAGTTCGCTCTGTTGCAAGGACGTGGCGGTGGTAACGAGCCCAAGTGCTGAACACGGGCCCGGAGGCCGAGGCGGGAGGGGTGACGGTCGTAGCGAAAGTGAAATTGGTGTCCAAGAGAGTCTTTAACAGGAGTCTTGGTTTTAGTAGCGAATTCAGGAAAGATGTTAGACTTAGAACTCATAGTCCTAAGAAGCATGGAACGAGGTTACTCATACACGATTCGACCAACGAACGAGCAGCTCCTTACCGTGACCACAGGGCCTTTATCCTGCAGTTTCTAATGGGAAACAGGTGTGTAGTTAGTGGAATCTGAGAATGATTGGAAATTAAATGAGGTGATTAAGGCCCAATTCCTGTGGTAACTAGAAAGGTGGGGAATTGTCAGAAGGAACCATGATAGTAACGCCCCCCACCCTGCCCCAATTCAACGGGAGACTCCAGGCGATCCTCCAGGACTGTCTGGATGGTCCCGATGAAAGTCCTGGATGAGGGAATGTCACAATGGGGTGCTGTGAACGGACCCAAATACAAAACACAAACACTGAAGTACAAGGAACAGGACTTGACGGGATACAGGCAGGGAGCAGGGACAAGAACGCAGACTTGGGCTAGGGAAAGTGGGACCAGGACTAGAAACCATGGACTAGGAGACAAGGCTTCGACTTCGAGCCCGAGACTAGACAAGGGCCCAGAACCTGGGTCTTGCCTCGGGCTCGGACTCCAGAACCAGGCAAGGACATGATATGGTTTCAGGACAGGACATGGCTGGGGTCTAGGGGCCTGAGCTTGGCTGCAGGACAGAGTCTTGCTTCTTGAGCTTGGCTGCAGGCTGGGGTCTTGGGTCTTGAGCTGGGCTGTAGGCTGGGGTCTTGGGTCTTGAGCTTGGAGGCTGCGGACTTCAGGCTTGGGTTCCTGGAGCTTGGCTTGGGATCCTGGAGGCTATTGTTCTTGGAGCTTGACTGCGAGATCTTCGAGGCTTGGGTTCATGGAGCTTGGCTGCGGGATCTTCGAGGCTTGGGTTCATGGAGCTTGGCTGCGGGATCTTCGAGGCTTGGGTTCATGGAGCTGAGACACCGACTGGGAACTGAACATCAACATAGAGCTGGGACTTGTTCTTCGAAAAGCCGGGACTCACCGTTAACACGACACCAACATGAGACAGGACAATACACAGACATAGAGCCAGGACTTATACTAAGACAAGCCGGGATTCAACCTCTCCACACAAAGATGGGACAGGTCCACCTGTTGAGTAACGGCAAAACGGCCGGACTTACCCAACAGAGGCCAAGACAAGACAAGCCCCCACTCCCCCCTCGCAGGGCAACGGCAAAACGGCCTGACTTGGCCCACGGAGGAGAGGACAAGACAAGACAGATCCCCCCGCAGGGCAAAGGCAGAACGGCCTGGCTTACTCCACGGAGGCGAGGACAAGAAGAGACAAGCACCAAAGAACGACATGCAGTTCCATCTCTGCTTTGGGGTTGCTCCGAGTCGCAGTTACAGCCAGCAACCTCCGCTGGCTTCGGAAACAGCCGGATCCGTACCTAGCCCGGAGTGGCTGACGGCCACTCAGCTGGCCCGGGAAACAGCCGAATCCATACCACAAAGACTACTCCAACGAGTGGCAGCAAAGCTCCATGGAGCGGTGGTCCTCCAATCAGGCCTAGAGATCACGAATGGTTTCACTAGCCTTCCATCAGCAGGTTGTTCCAAGGGGGACTGACAAGACAAACCAGCAGCCCATACTCAACCCCGAGGCTACTTATATTCCAAGCCCAAGCTGGGAATCAGGTGCCTATGATTAACTCAACGAAATGAGGGACAGCTGGAAGACTTAGAATCCTGAGTCTACGGACCGGACCATGAACCGAAATGCGGACTTCACGGACCGGACCATGACAGGGAAGGGTCTAGAATGCAGGAGCGGGGGACACAGGAACGTTCTCCTGGACGGTACCCTTCCCAATCTATCAGGTATTGGAAACCCCTGCCCCGACGGCACACATCTAGTAGTCGTTGGACGGTGTATGCCGGATGGTTGTTGATGATACGGGCAGGTGGGGCAGGAGTGAATGAGATGGGGAGCAGTTGGGACATGGATACGCGAAGGAGTGCAACAGATGGAGGGTTTGACACTGACTGGGAGTGGCGTCGTGAACGTAGCTGGTGAGGGACATGGGAGATGCATGAGGCAGAGAGTGAGTGATGGGGACGGTGGGACGGGGTCGGGTTGAAGGCAGGTGTGATGGAGTCACGGTTGTGTGAAGACGGAGACTGGAATGGGCGTAGTGAGTGAGCGGGTGATGGACACGGGTAGTAGCACGTGGGAGGAAGTGGGTGACGGAAGCGAGAGGGACGTATTGGAGGGAGGTAAATGACGGAACACGGGAGGATAGTAGTTGAGGTGGGGGAGAGGGAGAAGCGGATGGGCGTAGTGTAGTGAGTGGGTGATGGAGGTGCGGAGGAATATAGATGAGAGATGTGGTAACGTGGACTCAGAGGGGTGAGGGCAAGGGAGAGGGTTAAGGAGATGGGGAGGGACGTAGTAGGGGAGAGGTGACGGTGGTGCATACGAGTGGAGGGGAGGTGGTGGAGGATGTGTCTGAGGCCGAGAGGGGTATATTGAATGGATCGGGTGAGGGAGTGGGTGCCGGACATTGGGAGGAGTGAGAGTGACTGTGATGGACGCGGGGAGGGAGGGCATAGTGTGTGGAAGGTGTGACAGTGACATGGTCGGGAGTCAGGTACGCGGTATTGTATTGGCGACGGGGAGGTCGTGGTAGAGGGAGAGGTTAATGGAGTCGGGGAGGTGGTGTTGACGGAGACGGGTCGTGAGAGACGGGCCATAGTGTAATGGAAGGACTGGGTGAAGGGCACCATGAGATACGTTGGTGTGGAAGGGATTGGCAGAGTTTTGTAGGAGTGTAGGGGAGGGAGGAGTTGACGGAGATGCTGAGGGGCTTACGGGACCGAGAGTTTATGGGAGAGTGGGAGGGAGAGGGACTCAATGGCACAGGAGAGAGGGAATGCCGGAGAGGGAAGGATCGCAATGGAGTGAGATGACAAAGACCTGGAAGGACGTTGGAGACGGAGGAAGGGGCAGAGACGACAAAAGGGTGGAGGGGAGTGAATGGAACCGGAAACTGGAATGGCATCGGGGAGGGATACGATGACGGAGGCGGGGGGAGGGGGGAGGGCGGTGACTGAGACCCAGGCGTATTGAGGAGTGTTGGAGAGTCCGGGACAGGGGTCATTGTGGAGGGAGATGTTGACTGCGACAGTTAGAGGAGTGGGCGAGGGAACCATTGAAGAAGACGTGCAGTGCCGTTGGGAAGGGACGGAGTGACGGAGACGGAGAGGGGTGCAAGAGTGGTTGTGGATGATGGAGATGGGAGGAGCGTCAGAGAGGAAGGTGGTGACGGTGAAGGGGACGGTCGTAGGGGAATGAGTGATTGAGGGTAACGGGCAGGGGTGCATGCGGAATGAGTGTGTGACGGAACAGAGAGGAGCGTACAGTAGATGGCCGACATAGACGAGGAGGGATAGAGGGACTGAAATTGGGAGGGGCATAGTGGATGGAAGAGGTGAAGGATGAGGATGGAAGAGAAGCGTAAGGGAGGGAGGAGATGACAGAAACGGGTGGGACGTATGACGGAGACGGGGAGGGACAAAGAGGAGAGAAGTGGTGAAGGAGACGGGGAGAAGATAAGGGAGGCAGAGTATGATGGAGTGAGAGGGCGTAATGTGGTGGGAGGTGATGTTGACATGGTCAGGCGTAGGAGAGGGAAGGGGTGTCTGAGACAGGCCGGGGCATAGGAGAGGGAAGGGTGTCGTTGACGGCGAGGGAGAGCGTAACGAGATGGTGTGTAGCGTTGAGGAAGGAGAGGTTCCACGGACATGACAGGGACATAGGGGAGGGAGAGTGTGACTGAGACATGGAGAGACCAGGTGACTGGAAGGCGTGATGGAGACGGGAGTGTCAACGGGTAGGGAGGAGAACAGCGAAAGTTTTATTGAAGGAAGGAGTGCCGTAGACGTGGTGGGAGATAGGGACTATGGAATGATTGAGAAAAAGTGTTGCAGGGAAGGGAGGGATTGAAAGAGACGGGTCGGTTCGGAGGTGACGGGGGGTCTGACGGAGACAAGGAATATTATTGGAGAGGGAGGGGGTGACTGAGACGGGTAAAGATTTTGGGGAGGCGAGGAGTGATATAGGGGAGGGAGAGGGTGAAGTGGATTGACAGTGGTGTGGGGGAGGGAGGGAGTTAGGGTGACGGGGGTGTTCGTAGGACAGTGAAGAGTTTCTGGTGACTGGGAGAATCTTAAGGGGAGCGAGGAGAGACGGAGGTGAGGTGTGTATGGAAGCGAGGGTGCCATGGAGACTGAGAAAGTTGTAGAGGACGGAGGAAGTGGCAGAGGAGGAGTGACGTAGTGGAAGAAGGGGTAACGGGTACCCTTCTGCCCACTGCCACTTTCTCTGAATACAGTTCTGCAGTGTTAAGATGGAAATCACCACAACCCCCTCTGAGAAGAGCTGAGATATTTTGTTTATTAATTAGTTGAATAATTGACGTGAGCGGTTATTTCGCAGCGCTGATGAATCTTTCTCTGAACTTGGACTGAGTTACCCCATAAATTAAAGTGTTTGTGCAGAGGTGTGTTGAAAAATGTGTTCTGAATCGTTGTAATTATATTGATCCAATCCGGCCATGGTGTTATAAAGGAATTCGGCAACACTCACCGACCACAGGATGACGAAGCTTCCGGAAATGGTGAGAAGTAAGATCACAGACCTCCTCCTGCTCTCCATCTCCGGGTCACTGCGGTTCTCCGCCTTGCTCTGATCCCTCAGCCCCTTACGGACGCGACTAGTCACTAAAATGTGTCTGGCTGTCAGAGTGTCGAACAGTAGTATTAACACGAACGGGAGTAATGGCGTGAGGACGGTAGAAAGCCGGTCATATCCCACCCACCCGGGATCCGTATAGTAGCCCGGTATTTCAATACAGTCCCGGGGTATATTGTCAATCACTTCCACAGGACGATATATAAAGACGAAGGGCATATTATTAAAGCAGAGCAGAACGCCGGTTGTTGTCAGAACCACAGCCGCAGTTTTCCCGGTGCAATATTTCATTTTCCACTTCTGGCAACAAATGGCGACAAACCGATCAAACGTAAAAGTGACGGTAAACCAGACCGAATAGTCTGTGACTGCCTCTCCCAGGGCAGAGATCACATTGCACACGGGGGTGATGTCCAGGAAAGTCCCGGGGAAGTAATAATAACCGACCCGCCACAATATCACCGCAAACACGATGGTCAGTAGATCCGCCGCTGCCGTGGCCACCAGGTAGCGAGTGGTGCGGATGGAGAGGCCGCACTTTGCCCGGGACAGGATCACCATCGCCACTAAATTCACTGGGAAACAACAGAGAGAGCGAGTGAGTTACTGTCTGTCCGCTTCGTGGGTCCCGGGGCAGGGAGATGCTGGAAATGGAGAGCAGCTCATTCCCGGAGGTTTAAAACGCGGAAGGCGGGGATCGCCGGCGCCTCAGAGGTGCCGATGCCGGGAGAAACGTTGCGGTCCGGGGCGCTGACTGCACGGAGAGCAGGTTTCGGGAAGGAGGCCGGGAACGCTTTGGAAAATCAGTGTAAATCTCTGTCCATCGGGTTTCTGACTGATATGCGAAGCCGAGAAAGCCTCGGCAACTTTCTCAGTGACAGTGATTCCCGCGATCCGGTCACATCTGTTCACACTGTCCGGTACCGCTCAGCCTCGCTGTCTCCGACTTTGTCCACGGACAGTTTCTAAAGCTCGTTGCAGATTTACTTCCCCCCGTTCGCAGGCATCGATCTCCTCCTCGGCTTCCGCCCACACGGGCCCGGCTCGGATCGCTTATTTTAAATTCTGCAAGTACTCTCCGCCGCGGTTCCTTCTGTTATGTACCCTTTGGTTTCCTTTTGGCTGTGGACTGTCACCTTAAGGCACAACAGAGAACAGAGACTAACTTTTGGATTTCTGCTGAGAGAGAGGGAGGGGTGGAGTCTGCCTTTCAGCTCGTGTTGACACTTTCACAAGGACACTGACTACTGCTGTCAGCTTCTGGGTTGCCATGGAAAGGGAACGGGGAAGAGAGAGAGGGAGAGAGAGAGAGAGAGAGAGAGGGAGAGAGAGAGAGAGAGAGAGAGAGAGAGAGAGAGAGAGAGAGAGAAACGAACAGCTGGTGGGTTGCCATGGTGACCAAGGGCGGCGTTAATTGATGGACAGCTGGTGTTTTCAGTCTGCTGCGATAAATACAAGGTCAGCTGGTTGTTAGGCACACACACACACACACACACACACACACACACACACACACACACACACACACACTCACACTCACACTCACACTCACACTCACACTCGGTGTTAGCCACTGGATGAGCTCTCTATGCCCACAGAAGGGTCGGTTTTTGGAGGATCGATCGGGAGAATCGATCAGTGGTCCTCGCAGTGTGGAAAAGCTGTGACCGGTGGGAAGTTATCAGTGTCCAACCCTTGCCTGGGTTGATAACTTTTCTGCAGAAGACGGTCTCCTTTTTGTGGTCACATTCGGTGACTTTAAAGGAAGAGAAGAGGGGAGAGGTAGGTTCGTGACCCCAAATTTTGGCGAGTCGGGGAAAGGAAAACCCCAAGGCATTCTTCAATTATGTGAAGAAAAAAATGATGACAGGAGTGAAGGTAGGATTTATTGGAGATAAAGATGGGAAGATGTGCCTGGAGGCTGTGGAAGTGAGCGAGGTCCTCAATGAATACTTCTCTTCGGTATTCACCAATGAGAGGGAACTTGGTGATGGTGAGGACAATATGAGTGAGGTTGATGTTCTGGAGCACGTTGATTTTAAGGGAGAGGAGGTGCTGAAGTAGTTAAAATGCATTAGGACAGATAAGTCCCCGGGGCCTGACGGAATATTCCCCAGGCTGCTCCATGAGGCGACGGAAGAGATTGCTGAGTCTCTGGCTAGGATCTTTATGTCCTCGTTGTCCACGGGAATTATACCGTAAGAGTGGAGGGAGGCGAATGGTGTCCTCTTGTTCAAAAAAGGTAGTAGGGATAGTCCGAGTAATTATAGACCAGTGAGCCTTACGTCTGTGGTGGAAAAGCTATAGGAAAAGATTCTTAGAGATAGGATCTATAGGCATTTAGAGAATCATGGTCTGATCAGGGACAGTCAGCATGGCTTTGTGAAGGGCAGATCGTGTCTAACAAGCCTGATAGAGTTCTTTGAGGAGGTGACCAGGCATATAGATGAGGGTAGTGCAGTGGATGTGATCAATATGGATTTTAGTAAGGCATTTGACAAGGTTCCACACGGTAGGCTTATTCAGAAAGTCAGAAGGCATGGGATCCAGGAAAGTTTGGCCAGGTGGATTCAGAATTGGCTTGCCTGCCGAAGGCAGAGGGTGGTGGTGGAGGGAGTACATTCAGATTGGAGGATTGTGACTAGTGGTGTCCCACAAGGATTGGTTCTGGGACCTCTACTTTTCGTGATTTTTATTGACGACCTGGATGTGGAGGTAGAAGGGTGGGTTGGCAAGTTTGCAGACGACACAAAGGTTGGTGGTGTTATAAATAGTGTTGAGGATTGCCAAAGATTGCAGAGAGACATTGACAGGATGCAGAAGTGGGCTGAGAAGTGGCAGATGGAGTTCAACCGAGAGAAGTGTGAGGTGGTACACTTTGGATGGGCAAACTCTAAGGCAGAGTACAAAGTAAATGGCAGGATACTTGGTAGTGTGGAGGAGCAGAGGGATCTAGGGGTACATGTCCACAGATCCCTGAAAGTTGACTCACAGGTGGATAGGGCAGTTAAGAAATCTTATGGGGTGTTAGCTTTCATAAGTCGAGGGATAGAGTTTAAGAGTTGCAATGTAATGATGCAGTTCTATAAAACTTTGGTTAGGCCACACTTGGAGTATTGTGTCCAGTTCTGGTCGCCTCACTATGGGAAGGATGTGCAAGCATTGGAAAGGGTACAGAGGAGATTTATCAGGATGCTGCCTGGTTTAGAAAGTATACTGTATGATCAGAGATTAAGGGAGCTAGGGCTTTACTCTTTGGAGAGAAGGAGGATGAGAGGAGACATGATAGAGGTGTACAAGATAATAAGAGGAATAGATAGAGTGGATAGCCAGCGCCTCTTCCTCATGGCACCACTGCTCAATACAACAGGACATGGCTTTAAGGTAAGGGGTGGGAAGTTCAAGGGGGATTTTAGAGGAAGGTTTTTAACTCGGAGAGTGGTTGGTGCGTGGAATGCACTGCCTGAGTCAGTGGTGGAGGCAGATACACTCGTGAAGTTTAAAAGACTACTAGACAGGTATATGGAGGAATTTAAGTTGGGGGCTTATATGGGAGGCAGGGTTTGAGGGTCAACATTGCGGGCTGAAGGGCCTGTACTGTGCTGTACTATTCTATGTTCTATGTTAAAGTTGAATCTGATTAAAACTCGGGAGACCAGCTTCTTATCGTCATCACAGTTTATTGCACATTCTCCTGCAGGAGTTTGAGACCCAGTTGTCAAAGGGAAGGCACGTAAGCACTGCCACCATCTGACAAGTGGACTGATTTAATCAAGTTACAGCCGTATATTTGTACATAGCAAGCCCCATACATGACTATTGAAAGATGTTATTTAAACTGTTACGCCCACCGAGTCTGTTGGTGCAAAACTTAATTAATTAGTTAAGAGAGTTGGCTAAATCAAGGTCTTAATTACAAATGTATGTATTTTATCGGTCATTCCCTTTGCACGGCCCTGATTTAATTACAGAAAGATGTTCATTCCTGTTCTTATCAGTGAGTCCTCCTCCCTTTACTCAAATGAGGGTACAATGTATAATGTTATCAGCTAATGAGAGTACAATGTATAATGTTATCATCTCTCAGTGTGTCTCTCTGCAAGCCGCAGAGAACTGGTAATGAGCCCGTCTTAGCTAACGGCTGAAGACAGAGTTTACTTCAGTTCAAAAATTCCTATTCAGCCCCAATTATTCTTTTAGCCAGGTTACATATGTTCAAAATGATTCTTTTAATATATTTTCAATTTCGCAGGAGGGTTCAGGTGAAATATTTATGTTCAATACAGAAACTGGTGTTCCCTGTGTGTATTGTGGTGATGCAAAAGCTGCTGGAGAATTTACAAGTGGGAAGAAGTGGAGTGATGTTTTGAAATCTGACTTTTTAGAGCGTAATATAGCAAGCAAACCACACATGGACAATGTGCAAAAGCTCTGTTGAGAAAATCCTTCACTAGCTGTTACAGGCCTGCTACATAGGTTGTGTGAGAGAACAGATGAACTTGATCGAACCCAGATGAGATCAAAGTTCTTATCGACAGTAATTTGCTAGCTGTTAAGATGAATACCTCTCTACATAAAATACACTGTGCGCATTTTGTCACTGGGTTAAAAATATGTACAGTACAAGGTTTATATGTACACTGGATATTACTAATAAGAGGGGACAAAACCCCAAGGGAGGGAGGAGAAGATGGCAGCGAGATGCAGCGCGCACGGCCTCTCCGGTGAATGATATCGGTGTTTGTTAGTAGGATGCCATGCGCAATTCTGATTTGATGGAGACAGACGTGAGAAGCACAGAGGAACATCTGGAGAAACTTCTGAAATGCCCGGTTCACTACCGCTGCAACTGTGCGATCGAGAATCTCTGGAGGGGTAGGCCCCAAATCCTCGGCTTTGCCTGTTTCTGGTGGCCGGGGCTGGGGTCGAAGCGTTCGGCAGAGATGTTGCTCGGTGCTCAGTGTCGGAGGGTTGGTCGGAGACCCGAAGTTTTCGGATGGACTCAGAGTCGGACCATGGTCGGTGCTTCCAGGATGCTGCATCACTGGAAGCTCATGGCAGGGAGAGTTTTCTTCCTTCGACCGTTTGCGTCAGTTGATGGACTTTCGAGAGACTTTGAGACTTTTATTTTATTTTATTTTTTTTTACCGTGCCCATGGTCTGTTCTTTATCAAGTTACGGTTTGCTTTGCACTGTTGTAACTATATGTTATAATTATGTGTTTTTTTTTTGTCAGTTTTTCAGTCTTGGTCTGTCCTGTGTTTCTGTGATATCACACTGGAGGAACTTCTTATCATTTCTTAATGCATGCATTACTAAATGACAATAAAAGAGGACTGCGTGTCCTCATAATCTAATCTAATCTAACATTGGTGGGAATGTGGGGAGACCTCCAGTGTCCCTGATGCCCTCGCCTACAAGATGTGCATCCAGCTGCAGCTTGTAACCCTGCACTTTAAGGAGTTGGAACTTGAAATGGATGAATTCCGGATCATCCAGGAGTTGGAGGGGGTGATAGATATGAACATGAAGAGAGGTGAGTTACACCCAAGGTGCAGGACACAGGAAACTGGGTGAGAGTCAGGAAGGGGAATGAGGTTAAATAGCCATCGCAGAGTTCTCTTGTTGCTATCCCACACAACAACAGGTAGACCACTTTAGAAAATGTTGGGGGATTACCTGGCAGAGGAAATTCAAAGGGGTGAAAGGGGATTCGTTAGTTAGGGGGACAGAACAAAAGGGGACTAATATCCTAGTGGTAAGGCTTGCTAGTGCTAGAGTAGGGGGAGAGGGTGATGTGGTTAAAATAAGTTGTAGGGGGAATGGGAGCCAGAATGACAGAACAGATAGTGGAGAGGGTGATATGAATTGAATTGACTTTATTACATACATCTTTCATATACATGAGGAGTAGAAATCTTTACGTTACATCTCTGTCTAAATGTGCAATGTGTAATTTATTATAAATAGGTTGTACATAGAACAGTCAATATAACGCAGAAATGCAATTGTATCAGCATGAATTAATCAGTCCAATGGCCTGGTAGATGATGATGTCCCGGAGCCTGTTGGTCCTTTTGCTGTGGTCCCTTTTCCTGGCTGGTAGCAGCAGGAACAGTTTGTGGTCGTGCTGAATTGGGTCCCCAATTTCCTTTGGGCCCTTTTTGCACACCTGTCTCTGTAAATGTCCTGAATTGTGGGAAGTTCACATCTACAGATATGCTGGGCTGTCCGCACCACTCTCTGCAGGTTCCTGCGATTATAGGAAGTACAGTTCCCATACCAGGAAGTAATGCAGCCAGTCAGGATGCTCTCAATTGTGTCCCTCTAGAAAGTTCTTTGGATTTGGGACCCCATCCCAAACTTCTTCAGCCATCTGAGGTGAAAGAGGAGCTGTTGTGCTCTTTTCACAACACAGCTGGTATGCACAGAACATGTGAGATCCTTGGTGATGTTAATCCCGAGGAACTTAAATCTGTTCACCCTCTCAACCCCAGATTCATTGATGTCAATATCGGTTAGCCTGTCTCCATTCCTCCTGTCGTCCACAATCAGTTCCTTTGTTTGTGTGACAATGAGGGAGAGTTTGTTTTCTTGACACCAGTCAGATGCTGTTCAGACCTCAGACAGAGTCAGCAATCAAATGGCTTAGAATGGTGTGATGAATGTGCTGAGCTGAGTATATCACAATGCAAGAAGCATCACAGGAAAGCCAGATCAGCTCAGTCAGGGAATTATGATATTGTAGCCATTATTGGGACTTGGTTGCACCCAACAGTCCGATGGATTTAGAGTAACAAATTTGTAGAGAGATCCCGAACCGTGCCAACAAACAAAGGTTGATTTAGTAAGTGATTTTAAACTTGCATTTATTGACTGGGACTCCCACACTGTGAAAGGACTAGATGGAGTAGAGTTTGTCAAATGTGCCTTTATTCAGCACATAGAATTCCTGATGTAGAAGTGTACAATAAACTTCTAGGAAATGATCCAGGCCTGGTGACTGAAATTACACAGATCCCTGAAAGTTGCCTCTCAGATAGATAGGGTAGTTAAGAAAGCTTATGGGGTGTTAGCTTTCATAAGTCGAGGGATAGAGTTTGAGAGTCGCGAGGTAATGATGCAGATCTATAAAACTCTGGTTAAGCCACACTTGGAGTACTATGTCCAGTTCTGGTCGCCTCACTACAGGAAGGATGTGGAAGCATTGGTAAGGGTACAGAGGAGATTTACCAGGATGCTGTCTAGTTTAGAGAGTATGCATTATGATCAGAGATTAAGGGAGCTAGGACTTTACTCTTTGCAGAGAAGGAGAATGAAAGGAGACATGATAGAGGGATACAAGATATTAAGAGGAATAGATAGAGTGGACAGCCAGCGCCTCTTCCCCACGTCACTACTGCTCAATACAATAGGACATGGCTTTAAGGTAAGGCATGGGAAGTTCAAGGGGGATATTAGAGGAAGGTTTTTTACTCAGAGAGTGGTTGGTGCGTGGAATGCACTGCCTGAGTCAGTGGTGGAGGCAGATACACTAGTGAAATTTAAGAGACTACTAGACAGTTATATGGAGTAATTAAAGGTGGTGGGGGGGGGGTTATATGGGAGGCAGGGTTTAAGGGTCGGCACAACATTGTGGGCCGAAGGACCTGTACTGTGCTGTACTGTTCTATAATGCCATGCGATGCAAAATAAATACGGAAAAAGAGAGGTCTGGACCATGGGTTGAGATTCTAAATTGGAGAAAGGTTAAATTTGATGGTATCAGAAAGGATCTGACACTTGTGGTTTGGGACAGGCTGCCAGGAGTACTATGTAAGTGGGAGGCCTTCAGAAGTGACATTTTGACGGTGTCTAATTTGTATGTTCCTGCCAAAATAAAAGTTGAAAGGTAACTGGTGTAGGGTATCTTGGTTTTCAAGAGATAGTGAGACTCCAGATATTTTGTTCCTCTAAATGACTCAGTCTGTTGGATGCGACAAAGACTCATTAATGCTACAATATAATGATTCCACGCTCTGAGATCAACTGAGTTTTTTTTTAGTCATCTTCTGTTGGTTTCTAAAACCTGTCCAATATATTTTGCTCTTTTGTTGGCCCTCCCTTTGGCTTTTATGTTGGCTTTGGCTTCCCATTTCAGCCATGGTTGTCTCCTCCTGCCTTTCCAATGCTTCCACTTCTTTGGGATGTATCGATCACTTCGCTCCCGAATTGCTCCCAGAAACTCCAGCCAATGCTGCTCCGTTGTCACTCCTACCTTCTCCCTTCTAAACAAGTCTGGCCAGCTTCTCTGTCATAGAAACATGGAGAGGTTCAGTACAGAAACAGGCTATTTGGCCCATCTAGTCAATGCCGAAAAACATTCAAGCTGTCTAATGCAACTACCTGCACCAGGACCATCTCCCTCCATACCACTACCATCCAGGATCCCATCCAAACGTATCTTAAATGGTGAAACTGAGCTCATATTCACCACTTGTGCTGACATCTCATTCCACACTCTCTTGACCATTTCAGTCAAGAGCTTTTCCCAAATATTACCGTTATATTTTCACCTTCTTCATTTATCCACGACCTCTGGTTGTCATCCCACCCAACCTCAGTGGAAAAAGCTGCTTGCATTTACCCTATCCGTACCCTCATAATTTTGTATACAGTACTTCTAACAAATCCTCAAAGCGATGTATAATTTCCTTGTTTACGTTTAGAGGCTTTTCTAGATGTATAAGATGATGAGGGGCATTGATCTTGTGGATAGCCAGAGGTTTTTTTTTTCCCCCAGGGCTGAAATGGCTAACACAAGGGGGCATAGTTTTAAGGTGCTTGGAAATAGATATCGAGGGGATGTCAGGGGTAAGTTTTTAACACAGGGAGTGGTGGGTGCGTCAAATACACTGTCAGCTATTTGTGTGAGAGTGTTTCAGTTACTGTGGGGCCAGGCACCCATGCAGCTCAGTGGGAACAGGGAATAATACCAATGGAGAGAGTCAAACTGAGCCAGGTCACAGATTGGAGATGGCAGAAATGCCCCATTCCTAATGAGACAGGAAGAGCATCAGAAAATTTCATGGTCAATCCAAATACCGGTACTGTGCCCAGTTAGAAGGTTTCTATCTCCAATTTGTGTTAAACCTCACTGTAACACTGTGATGTCAGATCACCCCTTGACGACTCAAGTGATATCAGCTGAAATGTTGTCCTACACCAATTGATGGATTTTGTAAATGTTTTCACAGGTTAAAAATGACAAGGAATTTATCTACGGGAATCTCGAACACAACATGGATAATGAAGTAGGTTTTCAAAGCTTGCAGAGCGATTTAGGCTAGTTAGAAGAGTGGGCTGAAAGATGGCAGATAGAGTTTAATGCTGAAAAATGTGAGGTGCTACATTTTGGTAGGACGAATCAAAATAGGACGTACATGGTAAATGGTAGGGCACTGAAGAATGCAGTAGAACAGAGGGATCTAGCAATAATGGTGCATAGTTCCCTGAAGAAGGAATCTCATGTCGATAGGGTGGTGAAGACAGCTTTTGGTATGCTGGCCTTTATTAATCAGAGCATTGAGTATAGGAGTTGGGATGTAATGTTGAAATTGTATAAGGCATTGGTATAGCCAAATTTGGAGTATTGTGTACAGTTCTGGTCACCAAATTATAGGAAAGATGTCAACAAAATTGAGACAGTGCAGAGGAGATTTACTAAAATGTTGCCTGGGTTTCATCTCCTAAGTTACAGAGAAAGGTTGAACAAGTTAGGCCTTTATTCTTTGGAGTGTAGAAGGTTGAGGGGGGACTTGATAGAGGTGTTTAAAATTATGAGGGGGGTAGATAGAGTTGACGTGGATAGGCTTTTTCCATTGAGAATGGGAGAGATTCAAACAAGAGGACATGAGTTGAGAGTTAAAGGGCAGAAGTTTAGGGGTAACATGAGGGGGAACTTCTTTACTCAGAGCGTGGTAGCTGTGTTGAACGAGCTTCCAGCAGAAGTGGTTGAGGCAGGTTTGATGTTGTAGTTTAAAGTTAGATTGGATAGATATATGGACAGGAAAGGAATGGAGGGTTATAGGTTGGATGCAGGTCGGTGGGACTAGGCTAGAGTAAGAGTTCAGCACGGACTAGAAGGACCGAGTTGGCCTGTTTCCGTGCTGTAGTTGTTATATGGTTAACATGTCAGTTTTGTGGTCCCTGTCCAGATATTTAAGCAGTGGAACACGGGATTCACTCAATCATCCTTCCTGTTCAGACTGTAGGGAGGCATTCACTCGATCATCTGACGGACTGGCAAATCTGTCATTTTACACAGGGGAGAGGCCATTCATCTGCTCAGACAGTAGGGGTAGATTCAATCGGTCATCTCAACTGAAGTACATCAGCGAGTTCACACTGGGACAAGGCCATTCACCTGTTCTGTGTGTGAGAAGGGATTCAGTCGGGCTTCCCACCTGTGGACACACCAGTCAGTTCACACTGCACAGAGGCTGGTCATCTGCTGAATTTGTGGGGAAGGATTCACTCAGTCATCTGACCTAATGGCTCCCCAGCGAGTTCACATTGGAGTGAGGCGGCTCACCTGCTCAGACTGTGGGAAGGGATTCACTCAGTCATCTGATCTGCTGGCATGGCAGCGATTTCACACTGGGGAGAGGCAATTCATGTGCTCAGAATGTGGGAAGTGATTTGCTCGGTCATCTGATCTGCTGGCACACCAGTGAGTTCACACTGGGGAGAGGCTGTTCAGCTGCTCAGACTGTGGGAAGAGATTCTCTCAGCCAAATCAACCAAACGTGCATCATTGAGTTCACACTGGGGAGAGGCCATTCACCTGCTGTGAATGTGGGAAGGGATTCACTCAGTAATCTAACCTTGTGACACACTACCGGGTTCACACTGGGGAGAAAGTTTCAATAAGCTTCATGCTGGATATTTGTCCATCATTGTTTCTCAATGCAATTTTGAGAGTGACTGTCGGTGCTGAACTCTGCAATTATTGCTGCTGCTCACCACACCCAGTTCTGCACCCTGGTCACTGGGCATGGGAGAAGTTTCTTCTGCTGCACATTCACCTTTAATGGGACTGGAGATTAATATTCTGTATCTGAGACAAATAAATCAGTTCTATTTTAAACTCTGTCTCCAGTACTTAGTGAATTTATAACACACCAAGTGTACAGTAGAGAGTCAACTCAGGCCGGCTGGACCCTGCCAGTGATTCTGTTCCACGACAGTTTGTTAAATCCTGCCTTGTTGTTGCCCTCTCGCTCTCCCTATGGTGATGGTTTCCAAACAGTCACCACTCTGTGGGTGAAGAAGTTTCCCTTGAATTTTCTGCAGACTGAAGAAGTCGAGCTGACTGCAGTTCTGTCTGAGATATTATTTAATCTCTGGGCTGAGGAAGAATGACATTGGTCGTTAACCTCCTTATTGACGACTCATTTCCACATTATGGATCATTTTCCCTGCTTCTAAAGGGTTGTTAGAAAACACCACTGTCCTCTAAAGACTGAAATCAGAATGGGAAACCATCAGTTGGATTTTCAATGGAGCAGGGTCAGAAACCAGAGGCGGGTCTGCACAGGGCAGAGTTTGGGGCTCTGGGCGATGGTTGGGGTAAGAACGTATGATGAGGAGAAGGGAATCAGAAGCGGGGTGTGGCAACGAATGACAGAGTAGCAACATTTGGAAGCTGATTGACAGAGAAAATAATTCGTTTGTCTGACTGATGACACAAACAGTACCTGTTGTGAGGTGCTTCATGCGTCGAGGAACAAGATGTGTTGGGATGGTTTTATCTATTGAGGGAGTTGTTCCTCCTTGTCTATCCAGTAATATTATATCTGAATGGTTATTATGGTTTGTCCTATCTGAAATAATGTATTGATTATCATAGTAGATGGAATACAGTGTAGGGAACTGTATAGTCAGGCACTTTGGGAAAAGAAATAAAAGTGGCAGATATAATACAGTGTAGGGACTGTGGGTCTGCAGTTAGGTACTCGGGTTCCCTCAGCATAATGTTGCACAAACATTATTCGCAAAACACTCTGATACAATATGGGTTTCATTTTGTTGCAGACAAAAATGCCATGTTGGAACTACAAGTAAAGTACATTCCCTCAGTGGTAGAGAAACGCTCAAACACCCCTCGCCATCTGTGAAAACTCTTCCGAGCCCTAAAGCACTCCCTATTTCTATAAACCCTTCCGACCCCTACAGCACTCGCCATCTCTGCAAAACCCTCCACCATCCACCCTGGTGCATTCAGGCGACAGCTGACTCGAGAAAGACACTGCCCGTGGCGGATGGCAGGGCTCATAAAACACCCTCACGCTTTTTGTTTATAAACCTACCGATTTGCTTGGATATCTTGACTAACCCTCCTTGCATCTTGCCTCCTGTGAAAAAAGCTATTTCTTTTCCTCAGTTCCTTCATCTCCGTCACATTTGTTGCCAGGATGAGGTTTTCCTTTCCAGATCGTCAGAGTTGTCCTGCTTCTTCAAAGAATACAGTTTCCCTTCCACCACCATTGATGCCGATCTCACACCCAATTGCTCCATGTCCGGAAAATTCACCTTCACTCCATATCCCAGTCACCTCCACAACTTCTCTTGTCTCCAACAATCAAGCTCATCTTTTACTGAACCCCACCCCAACTCCCGGCTTTCCATAGGGATTTCCTTGTCCACTCGTCTCCCCCCACTGATCTATTTCCTGGAACGTAACCTTGCAAAGCCAGAGAAGTCCTACACGCTCCTACTTACCTCCTCCGTCAGCTCCATTCAGCCTTCCAGCTCAGGCAGCACATCACCTGCGGGTCTGTCGGGTTCATCTACCGTATCCGGCACTTCCAGTGCGACCTTCTGCACCTCAGCGAGACCCGATGTAGATTGGAAAACCTCCTTGTCAAGCACATTCGTTCCGACCGCAATAAAACGTATTTCCAGGTGGCCAGTCCACTCTCGCTTCCCATTCCAACATGCCGGATCATTGTTGGACTGACGCGATGACAGCACTCCCAGGTTGGAGGAGCAGCACCTCATAACACATCTGTGTAGCTTCCAACCTGACAGCATGAACGTCGATATCTTTAACTTCTACTCTACATTTTTTCCACCCACACCCCACCCTCTCGGTTCTCTCTCCCCTCTTACCTCCTCTCTTGCCCATTGCCGATCAGCTCGCTCTGGTGCCTCTTTTCCATCCTTTTCTCCCATGGTCGGCTCTCGTCTCCTCTCAGATTTCTTATTTTCAGCCCTTTGCCTATTCTGCCTACCACCTCACACCTTCTCACTTCACCTCCCCCCTCCCCGCCCACTCACCTTCGCTCTTACCTGGCTTCACCAATCACCTGCCTGCTTGTAATCCTTCTCCTCCACCCAACATCTTATTCCGCATACCCCACCCCTTCCATTTCCGAGGAAGAGTCTTAGCAAGAAATTTCTGCTATGCTTCCCCCCCCCCCACTCTCTAGAAGCTATCTGACCTCCTGAGTTCCTCCAACATTTTGTGTATGTTACTCTGCATCTCCAGCATCTCATTGGGTCAGAGTGCAGAGACGACAGCGGCTCTCACTAATGTCGAGGAGGCCATACGGGGAGAACAGAAAACAGCAGATGACCCTGTCTGGCACGAAGCTGAAGAGTTGCCTCACACAGAAGGACTGTTTGGGACCCTGACTAGCGGTAAAGAGAGTAGTTTGGGGCAGGTTTAGTATTTCAGCCACTTGCGAGGTTGGCTTCCAGCTCCCTCCACCCCTCCGTATCTCTGGAAACATCTCCCTATTATGGACAACACTGCCACCTGGTGGTGATTTGCCACAATAACAGGCCCTGGTGATTTCTTCATTCTTCTGCAAAAGGCTAAGGTAACAAATGAGTTGCATTTTTTGCCGATTTGGTCTTGAATGTCCCCAGAACCTGTTCCGTTTTCTCAGACCGAAATGGGTCTGGCGGTGACGAGCGCGGGAATATGGTGGAAACTGAAAATAAATGGTAGGATGAGCTGAAGAATCGGTAGGAGTGGAGTCGCGGGGTACGGTTTTCCTGGGCTGTGTTTTTCTCGGGCTCGAAACCAGATTTACTCTCCCCGCTGCCACGTTCTACAATAATCATTGGCTCTGTAGAGTCAAGATCGAAAACATTGCGACGGCCTCCGAGAAGAGCTTAGATATGTTATTTGTTAATTAGTTGAATAATTGACGTGAGCGGATATTTCGCTGCGCTGATGAGCTGCTCTCTGAACTTGAACTGAGTTACCCCATAAATAAACATGTTTCTGCAACAACTTAATATCACCAGTCTGTCTCCGGTGTGTTGAAAAATGTATTCAGAATCGTGGTAATTATATTGATCCAGTCCGGCAATGGTGTAATAAAGAAATTCGGCAACACTCACCGACCACAGGATTTTGAAGCTTCCGGAGATGGTGAGAAGTAAGATCACAGACCTCCTCCTGCTCTCCATCTCCGGGTCACTGCGGTTCTCCGCCTTGCTCTGACCCCTCAGACCCTTACGGACGCGACTAGTCACTAAAATGTGTCTGACTGTCAGAGCGTTGAACAGTATTAACACGAACGGGAGTAATGGCGTTAGGACGGTAGAAAGCCGGTCATATCCCACCCACCCGGGATCTGTATAGTAGCCCGGTATTTCAATACAGTCCCAGGGTGTATTGTCAATCACTTTCACAGGACGATATATAAAGACGAAGGGCACATTGTTAAAACAGAGCAGAACGCCGGTTGTTGTCAGAACCACAGGCGCAGTTTTCCCGGTGCAATATTTTATTTTCCACTTCTGGCAACAAATAGCGACAAACCGATCAAATGTAAAAGTGACGGTGAACCAGACAGAACTTTCTGTTGCTGCCTGTCCCAGGGCAGAGATCACACTGCACACGGGTGATGTCCAGGAAAGTCCCGGGGAAGTAATAGTAACCGACCCGCCACAATATCACCGCAAACACGATGGTCAGTCGATCCGCCGCTGCCGTGGCCACCAGGTAGCGAGTGGTGCGGGTGGAGAGGCCGCACTTTCCCCGGGACAGGATCACCATCGCCACTAAATTCACTGGGAAGCAACAGAGAGAGCGAGTGGGTTACTGTCTGTCCGCTCCGTGGGTCCCGGGGCAGGGAGATGCTGGAAATAGAGAGCAGCTGATTCCCGGAGGTTTAAAACGCGGAAGGCGGCGATCGCCGGCGCCTCAAAGGTGCCGATGCCGGGAGAAACGTTCCGGTCCGGGGCGCTGACTGCACGGAGAGCAGGGTTCGGGAAGGAGGCCGGGAACGCTTCGGAAAATCAGTGTAAATCTCTGTCCATCAGGTTTCTGACTGATATGCAAAGCCGAGAAAGCCTTGGCAACTTTCTCAGCGACAATGATTCCCGCGATCCGGTCACATCTGTTCACACTGTCCGGTCCCGCTCAGCCCCGCTGTCTCCGACTTTGTCCACGGACAATTTCCAAAGCTCGTTGCAGATTTACTTCCCCCGTTCGCAGGCGTCGATCTCCTCCTCGGCTTCCGCCCACACGGGCCCGGCTCGGCTCGCTTATTTTAAATTCTGCAACTACTCTTCGCCGCGGCTCCTTCACACTCTGTCAGGGGATCGGATCAGAAAGTGTCCATGCTGGTTTCATTTAATATTCTCTCTGACCGGAATTACTGCGGCGTTACTCTAAGTGCTCCGGTGCTGATGGTCCCGGAGCGGAGTGTCGCCTGTAACTTACCCCGTCTGACCTGTATCCGACCCCTCTGTGTCGGCTCTGAACTCCCGCTTCACTCCATCGATATCAGGACGTGGAAACAAACCCCGGGAAACAAAAACCCGCAGACACCCTCATTTAATTTATCCAAACTCCCGAAACTCTCAGGATCTAATATACAGTTGGTGTCATTTTCAGGATATAAATGTACATTATTTTTGTCAATAACAGACTGGGGAATGTTGACTTGGTCCCTGAGCCAAATTGTTGACACAGTTTGGGAACAACTGGGCTCCGAGCACCGGTCCCTACAACACCGACTGGGACAACCTGCAGGCCCAAGAAGGGTCTTGTTATTCCAGTGGCCACACATTTTCATTCCACGTCCCATTCCCATTCTGATATGTATGAAGCCATACTCAGGTTGCAGGAACAACACCTTATATTCCGTCTGGGTAGCCTCCAACCCTATGGCATGTATATTGACCCCTCTAACTTACGTTCATGCTCCTCTTCCCTTTCATACCCCATCCCTTATTTATTTTTAAAATATATTTGTTATTTTCCCCCATTGTTCTCTCTCTCTTTTTTCTCCCTCTGTCTCTCTCACTATAACTCCTTGCCTGCCCTCCACCCTCCGGGCTCCCCCCCCCCCCCGCTTCTCTCTCCTCAGGCTTCCCGTCCCCTGATCCTCTCCCTTCTCCAGCCTCGTATCCCTTTTGCCAATCAACTTTCCAGCTCTTTGATCCACCCCTCCCCTCCTGTCTTCTCCTGTCATTTCGGAACTCCCCCTCTCCCTCCAATTTCAAATTTCTTACTATCTCTTCTTTCGGTTAGTTCTGACGAAGGGTCTCGGCCCGAAACGAGACTATACCTCTTCCTAGAGATGCTGCCTGTCCTGCTGCGTTCAACCAGCATTTGTATGTGTGTTTCTTGTTCCTCCGAAATGTTTTCAGTTGTGAAATTGTTTTTATCAGAAATAACCATGGAGACTGAAATTTTCTAAGTTGAAATGTTGTCCTTCACCCACTGACGTGCGTTGTAAACTTTTAACAGTGTAGAAGAGTCAAAGGATTTGTGCATGGGAATCACAAACACTACAGCCCGTTAGTTCCGCTGTATCTGTCAGTTCACCAGCGCTTGAATGCCGCCGATCCTTGAATGTGGAGGCGGAGATGCTGGAGAAGACAGCGCCCCACTCGCTACAAGGAGAGTCCGATCACGTGTCCATGTCCGTGATCTGATTGGATACATTGCCATGACGTTGATAGCAGTGTGATGTCATTCACTGGCTCTCATTTTGGAAGGGATTCAGTCGGCCATCGCAGATACACCAACAGCTTCGCGCTGGGAAGAGGCCGTTCACCTGCTCCGTGTGTGCGAAGAGACTCATTCAGTTAACACACCTTGTGATGCTCCGGTGAGTTCACAATAAATAGAGGCCACATTTCTGTCCGGAGTGAGCAAAGAGTTTTACTCAATCATCCCAGCTGCTGCAACATCAGCAACTTCTCATCAGGAAGGAAATTTTGCCCTGGGAAAAGCCTCTGGCTATCCACACAACCAATGACTCTCATTATCTTATACACCTGCATGAATTTCCTGCATGATTCTCTCCAGACGGAATAAGACGATGAGCTCACCGTGGTTTTCACGTTCTTCAGGGCTCCGGACTAAGGTGGTTAAACTCCTCCTTCCCTGCTCTTTTCAACTTTTGGTGTCATTTTCACTAATTTCAAAGGACTGTGCCTCAGACAGCTGGGTTGTTGCAATGCACTGCTGAAGTCTGACAGCAGACTAACGAGTGAATCTTCGATGGAGGGGAGTCAGAAACCAAAGAGTTACCAGCCTGAGTCAGGACTTTGGGGCTCCAGGAAGAGATGGGAACTGGAGTTTACAAGGAGGAGGAGGAAGAGGAATCAGATCAGCAGGATGCGGCTAAAATGAAAGATCAGAAACATTTGGAAACTGGTTGATCGAAAAAATGTGGTTAATTTCTGCAAAATACTGGTGGAAATCAACAGATCAGGCAGTCAATGTGGAGAAGAATAAATGGGCAGCGTTCAGGCCGAGCCCCTTCAGCATGCATTGACTGTGTACTCCTCTGCTTAGTTGCTGCCTGAACTGCAGAGTTCCTCCAGCATTTTATGTGTATATGTCTGCATTTCCAGCAACAGCAGAATCTCTTGTGTTTTATATCTGCATTTGTAAGAAAGTTCTACTTTGGCATTAAACACGCGGAAAGTTTGCTGATATTAATTGTATTGTTTTAAGGGAGTGCTTTCTGCGTTAAAAGAGGTGCTGAGTTTTCTACACAAAAAAAACACTGGGGTTTGTACTTGAACCGGTGCTTGCAGAAACTTTCAACGGCTCCGTGATCAACCTGAAAGCTCAGCGTAACAGCTTTCGCTGTCGCTGAAGCACCGATCGAATGCGCAGGCGTCAGGGTTGCGGATGGTCCCGAATATCACGCATGCGCAGTACACAAAAGGCCTCGGATATCGCTGCTGGTAAGTGTTTCTGCGTGCGGCCGTTTTCACCACCGACTGAGGGGCAATTGCTGTGCCCCGCGCTCCCGGAACAGTCCTGTTCTCTTCCCTCTCTCAGCCCCACGATCCCTACCCTGACCCCAGGGAGCTTCCGGCTGATGAGGGAATGGGAGCCGATGGATCTCTCAGACAGAGCTAGCTCCAGCTGTCTAAGTGCAATGATTAGGAATTTGGAGAAAGGGAACAAAATCTTTTACATCACCAGTTGAGAAAATCACCTTTGTTCCACCTCCAATCACAAACAAGAGAAAATCTGCAGATGCTGGAAATGCAAGCAACACACACAAAATGCCGGAATTCAGCATTAGTACACTTTTCCATAGATGCTGCCTGGCCTGCTGAGTTCCTCCAGCATTTTGTGTGTGTTGCTTGTTTCACCTCCTCTTGTTCTGGACCTTTCTACCCGTGAGGACATGTTTTGACCCATTCACTCTGTGAAGATAATGATATCAAACACCTTTGTCCTGGGCAACAAATAGCTTTCACATCACAAATGTGCCAGACTCCAATGAGACAGACTACTGCGCCTCCCTTTATATTCATTGGCATTACCATCAATGAGTTCACCACATTTGGGGGAGGGTTCAGGGGAAATATTTATGTACAATACAGAAACTGGTGTTACCTGTGTGTATTGCGGTGATGCAAAAGTTGCTGGACAATTTGCAACTGGGAAGAAGTGTAGTGATATGTGGAAATCTGACTTTTTGAAGCATATTTTAGCAAGCAAAGCACATATGGACAATGTGCAAAAGCTCTGGTGAGAAAATCCTTCATTACCCATTACAGGCCTGCTACATAGGTTGTGTGAGAGTGCAGACGAACTCGATCAAACCCGGAGGAGATCAAAGTTCCTATTGACAGTGATTTGCCAGCTGTTAAAATGAATACCTCTCTGTATAAAATTCACTGTGCACGTTGTCACTGGGTGAAAAATGCACAGTACAAGATTTATGTGCACACTGGTTGTTACAAATTACAGGTGACATTGCTGGGAAGGTGGGGAGACCTCCAGTGTCCCTGATGCCTTCACCTACAAGATGTGCATCCAGCTACAGCTTGTAACCCTTCACTCTAAGGAGTTGGAGCTGGAAATGAATGAATTCTGGATCATCCGGGAGTTTGAGGGGCTGGGCGATAGCTATGACATGAAGAGAGGTGATTTTCACCCAAGGTGCAGGACACAGGAAACTGGGTGAGCATCAGGAAGTGGAATGAGTTTAAATAGCCATCGCAGAGTACTCTTGTGGTCATCCCCCACAACAAGAGGTGGACCACTTTAGAAACTGTTGGGGGGATTACCTGGCAGAGGAAAGTCAAAAGGGTGATAGGGGATTTGTTAGTTAAGGAAACAGAACAAGAGTGGCTAATATCCTAGTGGTAAGGCTTGCTAGTGCTAGTGTGGGGGGAGGGGTGATGTGGTTAACATAAGTTGTAGGGGGAAAGGGAGCCAGAATGACAGAACAGATATTGGAGAGGGTGAATTAAATTGAATTTATTACATACATCCTTCATATACATGAGGAGTAGAAATCTTTATGTTATGTCTCTGTCTCAATGTGCAATGTGTAATTTATAATAAATAGTTTGTACATAGGACAATCAATATAACAGAGAAATCAATTAATTAGTCTGATGGCCTGGTGGAAGATGATGTTCTGGAGCCTGTTGGTCCTTTTGCTGTGGTACCTTTTCCTGAATGTTAAACAGCAGGAACAGTTTGTAGTTGTGTGATTCAGGTCCCCAATAGCCTTTGGGCCCTTTTTACACACCTGTCTCTGTAAACGTCCTGAATATTGGGATGTTCACATCTACAGATGCGCTGGGCTGTCCGCACCACTCTCTGCAGGTTTCTGCAAATAAGGGAAGTACAGTTCCCATACCAGGCAGTGATGCAGCCAGTCAGGATGCTCTCAATTGTGTCCCTGTAGAATGTTCTTGGGATTTGGGGCTCCACCACAAACTTCTTCATCCATCTGAGGTGAAAGAGGTGCTGTTGTGCTCTTTTCACAACACAGCCAGTATGTACAGACCATGTGAGATCCTTGATGATGTTTATGCCAAGGAATTTAAAGCTGTTCACCCTCTCAACCCCAGATCCACTGATGTCAATCGGGGTTAGCCTGTCTCCATTCCTCCTGTTGTCCACAATCAGCTCCTTTGTTTTTGTGACAATCAGGGAGAGTTTGTTTTCTTGACACCAGTCAGATGTTGTTCAGACGTCACATAGAGTAAGCAATCAAATGTTCGAGCATGGTGCAATGAATGTGCAGAGCTGTGTATATCACAATGCATGAAGCATTGTACGAAATCCAGAGGAGCACAGGACAGGGAATTCTGATATTGTAGCCATTATTGGGACTTGGTTGCATGCAACAGTCTGAGGGATTTAGAGGAACAAATTTGTAGAGAGATCGCAGACCATGCCAAGAAACGAAGGTTGAGTCAGTAAGTGATTTTAACTTTACATATATTGACTGAGACTCCCATACTGTCAAAGGACTAAACGGGGTAGAGTTTGTCAAATGTGCCCTTAGTCAGTATGTAGAATTCCTGATGTAGAAGTGTGCAATGAGCTGTTAGGAAATGATCCAGGGCTGATGACAGAAGTTAGTGATCATAATGCCATGAAATTCAAAGTAAAGATAAAAAAAATAAAGGTCTGGACCATGGGTTGAGGTTCTAAATTGCAGAAAGGTCAATCTTGATCGTATCAGAAAGGATCTGACAAGTGTGGTTTGGGACAGGCTGTTTTCTGGCAAAGGAGTACTTGGTAAGTGGGAGGCCTTCAGAAGTGAAATTTTGAGGGTGTAGAGTTTGTATGTGCCTGCCAAAATAAAAGTTGAAAGGTAACTGGTGCAGGGAACTTTGGTTTTCAAGAGATATTGAGGCCCGGGATATTTTGTTCCTCGAAATGCCTCAGACTGTTGGGTGCTACCAAAACTCATTAATCAATATCATAATTCCATGCCCTGAGCCCATCTGACTTTTCTTTAGTCATCTGCTGTAGGTTTCTAAAAGCTTCCCAATAGTTTTTGCTCTATATTTTGCCATCCCTTTGGCTTTTCTGTTGGTTCGGCATCTCATTTCAGCCACGGTTGTGTCCTCCTGCCTTTCCAATGCTTCTTTTGGATCTATCGATCACTCAGCTCCCGAATTGCTCCCAGAAGTTCCAGCCATTGCTGCTCCATTGTCACTCCTACCTCTACCCTTCCAAACAAGTTTGGCCAGCTTCTCTGTCATAGAAACATGGAGAAGTTCTGTTCGGAAACAGGCTATTTGGCCCATTTAGTCAATGCCCAAAAAAACATTTAAGTTGTCTAATGCAGCTACCTGCACCGGGACCATTGCCCCCCATACCCCTACCATCCAGACCCCCATCTGAACTTCTTTGAAATGGTGAAGCTGACCTCATATTCACCACTTGAGCTGGCATTTCATTCCACACACTCACGACCATTTCAGCGAAGAGCTTTTCCAAATATTCCCGTTAAATTTTCACCTTCCACACTTCCCCACTTCCCCACAACTTCTGGTTGTCATCCCACCGACCTCACTGGAAAAGGCTGCTTGCATTTACCCTATCTATACCCTCATAATTGTGTATACTTCTAACAAATCCTCAAAGCAATGCATAATTTCCTTGTTTATGTTCAGAGCCTTATTCAGATGTATAAGATGATGAGGGGCATTGTTTATGTGGATAGCCAGAGTTTTATTCCCAGGGCTGAAATGGCTAACACGAGGGGCAATAGTTTTAAGGTGCTTGGAGATAGATACCGAGGGGATGTCAGGGGTAGGTGTTTTACACAGAGAGTGGTGGTAGTGTGGAATGCACTGCCGGAATTTGTGCGAGAGGGTTTCAGTAACTGTGGGGCCAGGTCACAGATTGGAGATGGCAGAAATTCCCCATTCATAGAGAGACAGAAAGAGCATCAGAGAATTTGATGATCATTCCAGGTACCAGCACTGTGCCCAGTTAGATGATCTCTCCTTCCAACTTGGGTTGAACTTCACTGTAACAGTGTGATGCCAGATCACACCTTGACAACTGAAGTGATCTCATCTGAAATGTTGTCCTACACCCATTGATGGATTTTGTAAATCTATTTACAGGTTAAAACTGACAAGGAATTTGTCTACGGGAACGTTGAACACAACACACCAGTTTTGCTGTCTCTGTCCAGATGTTTAAGAAGTGGAGCAAAGGATTCACTCGATCATCCTTCCTGCTCAGACTGTGGGGAGGGATTCACTCGCTCATCTGACCGACTGGCACGCCCGTCATCTTACACGGGTGAGTTCCCACTCATCTGCTCAGACAGTGGGAATGGATTCACTCAGTCATTTCAACTGAAGGTACATCAGCAAGTTCACACTGGGACAAGGCCATTCACCTGTTCTGTGTGTGAGAAGGGATTCAGTCGGTCTTCCCACCTGTGGACACACCAGTCAGTTCTCACTGGGCAGAGGCTGGTCATCTGCTGAATTTGTGGGGAACGATTCACTCGGTCATCTGACCTAATGGCTTACAGGCGAGTTCACACCGGGGAGGGACCGTTCACCTGCTCGGACTGTGGGAAGGGATTCACTTGCTCATCTAAACTGAAGGTACATCAGTCAGTTCACAGTGGAGAGAGGCCGTTCACCTGCTCAGACTGTGGGAAGGGATTCACTTGCTCATCTAATCTGAAGATACACCAGTCAGTTCACAGTGGACAGAGGCCGTTCACCTGCTCAGACTGTGGGAAGGGATTCACTCGGTCGTCTCAACTGAAGATACATCAAAGAGTTCACACTGGAGAGAGGCCATTCACCTGCTCAGTCTGTGGGAAGGCATTTGCTTGGTCATGTCAACTGAAGGCACATCAGAGAGTTCACACTGGAGAGAGGCCATTCACTTGCTCAGACTGTGGGAAAGGATTCACTCAGTCATCCACCCTAATATCTCACCAGCGAGTTCACACTGGGGAGCGGCTGTTCACCTGCTCGGACTGTGGGAAAGGATTCACTTCATCATATCAATTGAAGGTACATCAGCGAGTTCACACTGGGGAGAGACCGTTCATCTGCTCAGAGTGTGGGAAAGGATTCAGTCAGTCATCCAACCTACAAGCACACCGGTCAGTTCACACAGGGGAGAGGCCATTCACCTGCTCAGTGTGTGGGAAGAGATTCACTCGATCATCTAAACTGAAGGCACATCAGAGAGTTCACACTGGGGAGAGGCCATTCACCTGCTCAGACTGTGGGAAGGGATTCATTCAGTCATCCACCCTAATGGCGCACCAGCGAGTTCACACCGGGGAGCGGCCATTCACCTGCATGGAATGTGGGAAGGGATTCACTTCATCATCTCAACTGAAGGAACATCAGCGAGTTCACACTGGGGAGAAGCCATTCACCTGCTCAGACTGTGGGAAGAGATTTACTTGGTCATCTCAACTGCAGAGACACCAGCAAGTTCACACTGGGTAGAGGCCGTTCCCCTGCTGTGAATGTGGGAAAGGATTCACTCAGTCATCTAACCTTGTGTAACTCTTGCTTCAGCTAGCAGCTTAATATAGGGGGTGATAGCCCCCCAGCCGAGCCAAACTTAAGAAATCTCGTTTGGGAGGATGCTGCGTGATCTGTCCCCTGTTACCATCAGTACCCTGAAACACCAAACAGTACACAATATGTGATTAAACAATTAAGCTTTATAATTCTTACTTTGACTATATGGTTAGCGAAGAACAAAAAGAGCCCACTCTCTCCATTCGCGTCTTTTCATCTCTCCCTGGCAAAAGACCACAAAAATCTCTCTTCCAGACTCACAAGAAAGAACATTTCACTCATTGGATAGCTCCGCACTCCAAAACCCTGTTATCTCTAGTCGTAACCTAAACATTGCTGCTACAGAGAAACCATTACCTCAGCAGTGAAACACTGCACCGAGGCCATTACATTAGCAGTGAAACCTTACAGCGTGTTACACTTGTGACATACTGCTGGGTTCACACTGGGGAGAAAGTTTCAATAAGCTGCATGCTCGATATTTGTCCATCACCATTGCTGAATGCAATTTTGAGAGGACTGTCGGTGCTGAACTCTGCAATTATTGCTGCTGCTCACCACACCCAGTTCTGCACCCTGGTCACTGGGCATGGGAGGAGTTTCTTCTGCTGCATATTCACCTTTAATGGGACTGCATCTGAGACAAATAAATCAGTTCTATTTTAAACTCTGTGTCAGGGACTTAGTGAATTTATAACTCACCTAGTGTTCAGTAGAGAGTCAGCTCAGGCTGGCTGGACCCTGCCAGTGATTCTGTTCCATGACAGTCCTTTTAAGTCCTCTGCTGTTGTTCATCTCTCGCTCTCCCTGTGGGATGGGTTCCAGTCACCACTCTGTGGGTGAAGAGGTTTCCCTTGAATTTTCTGCAGACTGAACAAGTCGAGCTGACTGCAGTTCTGTCTGAGATACCCTTCGCCTCTCAAATCTCTGGGCTGAGGAAGAATGACATTGGGGGTTAACCTCCTTATTCAGGGCTCATTTCCACATTACATGTCATTTTCTGTGCTTCTAAAGGGTTGTTAGAAAATACCACTGTCCTCTAAAGACTGAAATCAGAATAGGAAACCATTAGTTGGATGTTCAGTGGAGCAGGGTCAGAAACCAGAGGCGGGTCTGCACAGGGCAGAGTTTGAGGCTCTGGACGATGGTCAGGGTAAGAACGTATGATGAGGAGAAGGGAATCAGCAGCGGGGTGTGGCAACGAATGTCAGAGTAGCAACATTTGGAAGCTGATTGACAGAGAAAATAATTTGGTTGTCTGACTGATGGCACAAACGATGCCTGTGGTGAGGTGCTCCAGTGGTCGAGGAACATGTGTGTGTTGGGAATGGTTTTATCTATTGCGGGAGTTGTTCCCACTTGTTTATCCTGTAATATTATATCTGAATGGTTATTATGGATTGTCCTATCTGAAATAATGTGTTGATTATCATATAATTTGTAAGATTTTGACTCTAAAACTGGACCAGGCTTGAATTTATGGTGCCTTTATGAAGTGATGGAGGGCATTCATGAGTTTGTATTTTAAAGCAAGATTTTGATGAATGATATTTATCACTTGATTGTACCTTTGTAAGTGATCAAATTGAATTAAACTGCTGCAGGATCCTGGCATGTGTTGGATTGTGTCTGGTTTCTCTTGGCATTTTCTGCACTTGCTGCCTTGTTTGTTTGTATTTCATGTGTTTTCGATTTTTTTTCCCCTTTTGTTAACCAGCTTGTCCAGTATTTCTGCAAGGAACCCCTCTGTTTCTGGGAAGAGGGATCCAACTCTCAGTCAGGTGCTCAATGCTTCCTTGTCACCATCTGGTCTGCTCAGATCACTGGGATGTCTCCCATGGAGGGTCATACTCATTCCACTGGTTAATGTTTTCTTCCATAGTGATGACTCATTTCTTTGAGTTGGCCTCTCATTTAAGTTTTCCGGTCTGTATTTCTTATTGTGATTGCAAATGCACACATGGAGTGCTGAATTCTGTTCATTTTTGATGAAAATATATACATAGAAGTTTTATCTGACTGTTGTGTGATTTTTTTTTCATGTGTGTTCTTTCCAAGGTAGTGTTAATCTAAATGGGTTTGAGTGTAAATAGTCTTTTCTAAAGTTATTTACCTTTAAAATGGATTGAAATGGGATCAAGGTATTTTTATATAAAAAAAAAGTCAATGTCGGTTTTGATGAAAGTATTTATTGCCTTTGTTGTATTTGTTAACAACTGAGCTCTGTTTGGCAAGATTTTTTAAGCCTTGAACTAAATTTTGTCAAAGTTTTTCCCTATTTCGCAGTACTTTCTATTTTCTTTGCTTGTTGATATTCCAGATACGTGGGTATCAAGAGTCCCGAGGAAGGGTCTTGGCCTGAAATGTTAATTCCCATCCCTAGATGCTGCCTGACATGCTGAGCTCCTCCAGCACTTTGTGTGTAGTTCTCTGGATTTCTAGTATCTGCAGGTCCTCTTGTTTCCCAGATACATTTCTTGTAAGAACAAGCCAGTAGTGGGGTTGTGTGTGGCTCTGTTTGTAAAATATTAAATAAAATCATTAGAAAGAGGTGGCATGGGGTTGGAAGGTGTAGAATCTGTGGGTAGAATTAAGGAATAGCAAAGGTAAAAAAAAATCCTTGACGTGAAATGTATAGAGACCTCCAAACAGTAGTAAGTACTTGGGCCTCAAATTACAATAGGAGATAGGAAATGCGTGCCAAGAGGGCAATGTTACAATCATCATGGGGGATTGTCATGCAGGTGATTAGGAAAATTGGGATGGTGTTGGTCTCAAGAGGAGGAATTCCTAGAATGCCTGCAAGATGCTTTGTTAGAGCAGTTCGTGGTTGAGCCCACTTGGGGATCAGCTATTCTGGATTGGGTGTTGTAATGAAGCGGAATTAATGCGGTCACTTAAATTCAAAGAACCCTTAGGGGCAAGTGATCTTAATATTATCAAATTCACCCTGACCTTCGAGAAGGAGAAGCTAAAGTCAGATGTGGAATAAAGTGAATTAGAGATGCATGAGAGAAAAATTGGTCAAAATTGATTTAGAACACGGGCAGGGATGAAAACAGAGCAGCAATGGCTGGAATTTCTGGAAGCAATTCAGAAGGCACAGGATATATACAAACCCCATTTCCAGAAAAGTTGGGATATTTTCCAAAATGCAATAAAAAACGAAAATCTGTGATACGTTAATTCGCGTGAACCTTTATTTAACTGACAAAAGTACAAGGAAAAGATTTTCAATAGTTTTATTGACCAACTTAATTGTATTTCGTAAATATACACAAATTTAGAATTTGATGGCTGCAACACACTCAACAAAAGTTGGGACTGAGTTAAAATAAGATTGAAAAGTGCACAGAATATTCAAGTAACACCGGTTTGGAAAACTTCACATTAAGCAGGCTAATTGGTAGCAGGTGAGGTATCATGACTGGGTATAAAAGTAGCGTCCATCACTGCATCCAGAAATGCAACTTGAAACTGTATTACGCAAGGAGGAAGCCATACATCAACTCTATGCAGAAACGCCGATGAGTGCTCTGGGCCTGAGCTCATCTCAGATGGACCGAAAGACTGTGGAGCCGTGTGCTGTGGTCAGATGAGTCCACATTTCAGCTAGTTTTCGGAAAAAAGCGGGCGTCAAGTTCTCCGTGCCAAAGATGAAAACAACCATCCAGATTGTTATCAGCGAAAGGTGCAAAAGCCAGCATCTGTGATGGTATGGGGGTGCATCAGTGCCCACGGCATGGGTGAGTTACATGTATGTGAAAGTACCATTGACTCTGAGGCGTATATTAGGATTTTAGAGAGACATATGTTGCCATCAAGGCGACGTCTCTTCCCGGGACGTCCATGCTTATTTCAGCAGGACAATGCCAGACTACATTCTGCACGGGCTACAACAGCGTGGCTTTGTAGACACAGAGTGTGTGTGCTTGACTGGCCTGCTGCCAGTCCAGCTCTATCTCCTATTGAAAATGTATGGCGCATCATGAAGAGGAGAATCAGACAACGGAGACCACGGACTGTTGAGCAGCTGAAGTCTTATATCAAGCAAGAATGGACAAAATTTCCAATTGCAAATGTACTACAATTAGTATCCTCAGTCCCAAAACAATTAAAAAGTGTTATTAAAAGGAAAAGTGATGTAACACAATGGTACACATGCCTCTGTCCCAACTTTTGTTGAGTGTGTTGCAGCCATCAAATTCTAAATTTGTGTATGTTTACAAAATACAATTAAGTTGGTCAGCAAAACTATTGAAAATCTTTTCTTTGTACTTTTGTCAGTTAAATAAAGGTTCACGTGAATTAACATATCACAGATATTTGTTTTTATTGCATTTTGGAAAATATCCCAACTTTTCTGGAAATGGGGTTTGTACATCAGAAAGAGGAAGTCATATTTTAAAAGGTAAGGTGACAAAACTATTGCTGATAAGAAAAACCAAAGACAACATAAAAACCAAAGAGAGGCCATAGAGCAAAAATTACTAGGAAGTTAGAGCATTGGGCAGCTTTCAAAAACCAACAGAATGCATCTAAAATAATTAAGAAGGAAAATAGTCATAGTCATACTTTATTGATCCCAGGGGAAATTGGTTTTCGTTACAGTTGCACCATAATAATAAATAGTAATAGAACCATAAATAGTTAAATAGTAATATGTAATTTATGCCAATAAATTATGAAATAAGTCCAGGACCAGCCTATTGGCTCAGGGAGTCTGACCCTCCAAGGGAGGAGTTGTAAAGTTTGATGGCCACAGGCAGGAATGACTTCCTATGATGCTCTGTGCTGCATCTCGGTGGAATGAGTCTCTGACTGAATGTACTCCTGTGCCCAACCAGTACATTATGTAGAGGATGGGAAACATTGACTAAGATGGCATGCAAATTAGACAGCATTCTCTTTTCAGACACCACCGTGAGAGAGTCCAGTTCCATCCCCACAATATCACTGGCCTTACGGAAGAGTTTGTTGATTCTGTTGGTGTCTGCTACCCTAAGCCTGCTGCCCCAGCACACAACAGCAAACATGATAGCACTGGCCACCACTGATACGTAGAACATCCTCAGCATCGTCTGGCAGATGTTAAAGGACCTCAGTCTCCTCAGGAAATAGAGACGGCTCTGACCCTTCTTGTAGACAACCTCAGTGTTCTTTAACCAGTCCAGTTTATTGTCAATTCGTATTCCCAGGTATTTGTAATCCTCCACCATATCCACACTGACCCCCTGGATGGAAACAGGGGTCACCGGTACCTTAGGTCTCCTCAGGTCTACCACCAGCTCCTTAGTCTTTTTCACATTAAGCTGCAGATAATTCTGCTCACACCATGTGACAAAGTTTCCTACCGTAGCCCTGTACTCAGCCTCATCTCCCTTGCTGATGCATCCAACTATGGCAGAGTCATCCGAAAACTTCTGAAGATGACAAGACTCTGTGCAGTAGTTGAAGTCCGAGATGTAAGTTTTGAAGAGAAAAGGAGACAAGACAGTCCCCTGTGGAGCCCCAGTGCTGCTGATCACTCTGTCGGACACACAGTGTTGCAAGCACACGTACTGTGTTCTGCCAGTCAGGTAATCAAGAATCCATGACACCAGGGAAGCATCCACCTGCATCGCTGCCAGCTTCTCCCCCAGCAGAGCAGGGCGGATGGTGTTGAACACACTGGAGAAGTCAAAAAAACATGACCCTCACAGTGCTCGCTGGCTTGTCCAGGTGGGCGTAGACACGGTTCAGCAGGTAGACGATGGCATCCTCAACTCCTAGTCGGGGCTGGTAGGTGAACTGGAGGGGATTTAAGTGTGGCCTGACCATAGGCCAGAGCAGCTCCAGAACAAGTCTCTCCAGGGTCTTCATGATGTGGGAGGTCAATGCCGCCGGTCTGTAGTCATTGAGGCCGCTGGGGCGCGGCGTCTTGGGCACAGGGATGAGGCAGGACGTCTTCCACAGTACAGGAACCCTCCAGAGCCTCAGGCTCAGGCTGAATACATGGCAAAGTATTCCACATAGCTGATGGGCACAGGCTTTGAGCACCCTGGTACTGACACCATCCGGTCCTGCAGCCTTGCTTGGGTTGAGACGTTTCAGCTGTCTTTTCACCTGTTCAGTCGTGAAGCCCGCTGTGGTGGTTTTTTGTGGGGGTGGGGTATGGTCATGACAGCAGGGTGGGGGACTGTGAGGAGGGGTAGGAGGGGAGAGTGGAATATGTGTTGGTTGGGAGCCGAGAACAGATGGCTCATGTGGGGGATGGGCAGGGGTCACAATGTCAAATGTTAAAGAACAGGTTAAGTTCATTGGCCCTGTCCCCACTGCCTTCAGCTCCTCTGTTGTTAGTTTGCCGGAACCCAGTGATGGTCCTCATCCCCCTCCAGACCTCTCTCATGTTGTTCTGCTGGAGTTTCCACTCAAGCTTCCTCCTGTACATGTCTTTAGCCTCCCTGATTCTGGCTTTCAGGTCCCTCTGTATTGCCCTCAGCTCCTCCCTATTTCCACCTCTAAACGCCCTCTTTTTAGCGTTCAGGATGTCCTTAATGTCCTTTGTCACCCATGGCTTGTTATTTGAATAACAAAGGATAGTTCTCGTCAGAACATTGCAGATGGATTGCATAGGTGAGCGAGCCAGTAATATTAAAGAGGATACCAAATTTTTCTTCAAGTATTTTTTCGCTTCTTCATGTGCCTTGTGCGTTACACACATGGGCGAACATGGCTCTCCACCTTGAATGATCCCTTGCAGCGTCAGTGATATCTCGCACACTTAGATCTGTTAGTCCTTTCACAGTGTCCATATATTTTCTTCTTTGCCTTCCTCTACCGTGTTTCCCAGGCACATGGACTTGTAATGTGAGGCATTCTATTTCTGATGACATGGCCCAGGAATTCAAATTTCCTCTTATTTAATGTTCTCATGAAATATCTTTTTGTATGGGCACGTTGGAGTACTGACTTATTAGTTACCCTGTATGATATTTTCAGCATTCTTCTAAGAAACCACATTTCTGTTGCTTCTAAGTTTCTTTGGAGTTCTGGTGTAAATGTCCATGTTTCGGAAGCATACAGCAAGATTGACCGGATGTAACATTTTAGTAGCCTAAGTCTTGTTGTCATAGAAATGTGTCTGTTGGTAAAAACAGGTTTCATTTTTTGGAAGTTGGTTTTGGCAATGGCAATTCTTTTTGTCTCTACTTTACTTCTACCATCTTGTGATATAAAACTACCAAGGTAATTAAAGCTGGTCTTTTGTTCAATCTCTTTGTTTCCTATGTACAATCGGCAGTTGGGAGTATCCTGCTGTTTTGATATTACCATACAGTTTGTTTTTTTACAGTTGATGGTTAGACCAGAATCTGCACTTCTTTGGACTACTTTGTCTAGGAGGACATGTAGGTTTTCTGCAGCACTTGCTATTAAGGAGGTATCGTCTGCATATCTTATATTGTTGATGTTAATTAACACCTCCAATTTTATCCCATCTAGGTCTTCTATTTCTCTGAGAATCATTTCACTATAGGTATTAAATAATTCTGTTGAGGCAACACATCCCTGTCTAACTCCTCGTTGAATTTTAGTCCAACTGCTTATATTACCATCAATTTTCACTACCGCTGTTTGATTCCAATACAAATTTTGAAGCAGTTGTTGGTCCCTTCAGGTACATGTAGTGTAAAAGAGAGGCAGAAGTGGATATCGGACCACTGAAAAATGATGCTGGAGAGGTAGTAATGGGGTGGGGGTGCAAGGTGATGGCAGATAAACCGAATAAGTATTGTACATCACTCTTATCTGTGGAAGACGTTGGCAGGAATATGGAAGTCCCAGATGTCAGTGGTCAGAAAGTGTAGTTACTTTGCTCGGGAGAAGGTCCTCAGGAAACAGAGATGGCCTGAAGGTGAATAGGTCACCTGGACCAGATGGTGTACAGCCCAGAGATCTGAAAGAGGTGGCTGAAGGGATGTGGAGGCATTAGCAATGATTTTTCAAGAATCGTTAAGGAAATTATATCCTAAGAAGTTTTTTCCTTCACTACTCCCCCTCTCCCAGTTTCACCTATCACCTACCACTTCTTCAACCGCTCTTACCCCCACGCTTCTTCCTCTGACGTCTCACCTTTTTTTTCCCAGTCCTGATGAAGGGTCTTGGCCGAAACATTGACTGCTCACTATTTCCCATATATGCTGCCTGGCCTCCTTGGTTCCTCCAGTATTTTGTGTATGTGTTGCTTGGATTTCCAGCATCCACGGATCTTCTCCTGTTCTTGATAAAAACAAAAGCGGGGTCATATAATATAGCAAGAATATTGTGGGAAGTTAGAGAATTGGGAAGGTTTTACATACCCAACAAGAGACAACTTAAAAAAAACACACAGGAGAGACAAGATGAAAAATTAAGGTATGTGTGCCAATAATATCAAGTATCCAAAGTTTTTCAGATATATAAAGAGTAAAAGAGAGGCAAGAGCTGATATTGAACCTCTGGAAGATGATGCTGGTCAGTTAGTAATAAAGCAAAGAAACAGCGACTGAATGTAATAAGTATTTTCTGTCAATCTTCACTGTGTAAGACACTAGCAGTATAAGACCATAAGACATAGGAGCAGAATTAGGCCATTCAGCCCCATCAAGTCTGCTCTGCCGTTCTATCACGGCTGATCCCGGTTCTCACTCAACCCCTTGCACCTGCCTCCTCGGCATATCCTGTAATGCCCTGACTGATCAGCAAACTATTAGCTTCTGCCTTAAATGTACCCACAGACTTGGCCCCATCGTCGTATGTGTCAGAGAATTCCACAGATTCACTGCTCTCTGACTGAATGAAATCCTCCTTAACTACTCTAAAAGTTTGCTCCTCCGTTTTGAGGATTTAACACCACCCCCACCCGCATTTACTAAACATAGCTCAGTGCAGGAGTACAGGCCCAAGGCTGGCAAACGCTCCGCGTATCTTAACCCCTTCATTCCTGGAATAATCTTCGTACAGGCCCAAGGCTGGCAAACGCTCCGCGTATCTTAACCCCTTCATTCCTGGAATAATCTTCGTACAGGCCCAAGGCTGGCAAACGCTCCGCGTATCTTAACCCCTTCATTCCTGGAATAATCTTCGTACAGGCCCAAGGCTGGCAAACGCTCCGCGTATCTTAACCCCTTCATTCCTGGAATAATCTTCGTACAGGCCCAAGGCTGGCAAACGCTCCACGTATCTTAACCCCTTCATTCCTGGAATAATCGTCTTGAACATCCTCGGGACTCTCTCCAATGACAACACACCTTTTCTGAGATACGGGTCCCAAATACTCTAAGTTCGGCCTAAGTAGTGTCTTATAAAGTGCCAGCATTATCTTCTTGCTCATATATTCTGCTTCAGTTTAAATGCCAGCATTGCATTTGCCGCCGTTACCACAGGCTCAACCTGCATTGAACCTTCTGGAACTCTTGCCCAAGGCCTCATATTTCCTTCTGCACTTCTGTTGTTTGAACCTTCTCCCCAATCAGATAATAGTTCACTATTGTTCCCTTTGCCAAAATGCATTATCGTACATTTCCCAATATTGTAATCCATCTGCCAATTTTTTGCCCATTCTTCACATGTGTCTGTGTCCTGCTGCAATCGCATTCCTTCCTCAGCACTACCGACGCCTCCACCTATCTCTGTATCATCCGCAAATCTTACCACAAATCCATCAGTTCCATTATCCACATCACCGACAAACAATGTGAAAAGTAGCAGACCGAATACTGACCCCTGAAGACCACTAGTCACTGCCAGCCAACCGGAAAAGGCTCCTTTTATTCCCACTCGCTGCCTCTTGACTGTCAGCCATTCCTCTATCCATGCCAGTATTTCTTCTGATTTTTATCCTGTCAAGCAGTCTCATGTGTGACACCTTATCAGATGCCTTCTGAAAATCCAAATAACTGATATCCACTGTCTCTCATTTGTCCATCCTGCTTATGACTTCCTCAAAGAACTTTAACAGATTTGTCGGGCAGGATTTCCCTGTACAGACGCTATGCTGGCTTTGACTTATTATATCATTAGTCTCCTAGTACCCCGAAACCTCATCTGTTATAATAGACTCCAACACTTTCCCAGCCAGAGGTTAGTCTAACTGGACTATAATTTGCTTTGTTTTGCCTTCCTCCCTTCTCAAAGAGTGGATTGACATTTGCAATCTTCCTGTCCTCTGGGACCATGCCAGAGTCAAGTGATTCTTGACAGGTCATGACCAATGCATCTGTTATCTCTTCAGCAACCTCTCTCAGGACTCTGGGATGTAGTCCATCTGGTCCAGGTGACTTATCCACTTTAAGAACCTGAGTTTGCCCAGCTCATTTTCCTTTGTAATAGCAATGGCACTCACTCCTGCTTCTGACACTCATGCATCTCAGGCACACTGCCAGTGTCTTCCACAGAGAAGACGGATGCAAAGTACCTATCAAGTTCATCTACCATCTCTTCCCCATTTCTACCTCATGAGCATCATTTTCCAGTGGTCCAATATCAACTCTCGCCTCCCTTTCGCATTTTTATAATGGTTTATATTATTATCTAGTTTGCCCTCATATTTCACCTTTCCCCTTCATATAGCTTTTTGTTTGTTGTTGGATTTTAAAAGCTACCCAATTATCTAACTTCCTACTTACTTTTGCTACCTTATATGCACTTTCCTTGGCTTTTGTACAGTCCTTAACTTACGACCATAGGATATAGGAGCAGAATTAGGCCATTTGGCCCATCGAAGCTGCTTTGCCATTTGATCATGACTGATCCCTTCCCATCTCAGCCTCAATCTCCTGCCTTCTCCCCATAACCCCTCATGCCCTGACTAATTAACCATCTATCAACCTCTGCCTTAAATATACCCGATGACTTGGCCTCCACTCCCATCTGCGGTGATGAATTCCACAGACTCACCAACCTCTGGCAAAAGAAATTCCTCCTCATCTCCGTTCTAAATGGGTGCCCCTCGTTTCCATGGGTGCAACCTGGCCTTCTGAGTTCCTCCAGCACTTCGTGTGTGCAGCTGAATTTGAGAGCTGGAATATTCATTATCATTGCCCAACATGGCACTCTTCAGTCTTTCAGTCTGTATCTTCCTTCATCAGCCACGGTAGCCTAGCCCCGCTCTACCTGCTGAACCGTGTCTACGCCCACCTGGACAAGCCAGCGAGCACTGTGAGGGTCATGTTTTTTGACTTCTCCAGTGCGTTCAACACCATCCGCCCTGCACTGCTGGGGGAGAAGCTGACAGCGATGCAGGTGGATGCTTTCCTGGGGTCAGGGATTCTTGATTACCTGACTGGCAGACCACACTACGTGTGCTTGCAATACTGTGTGTCTGACAGAGTGATCAGCAGCACTGGGGCTCCACAGGGGACTGTCTTGTCTCCCTTTCTCTTCACCATTTACACCTCGGACTTCAACTACTGCACAGAGTCTTGTCATCTCCAGAAGTTTTCTGATGACTCTGCCATAGTTGCATGCATCAGCAAGGGAGATGAGGCTGAGTACAGGGCTATGGTAGGAAACTTTGTCACATGGTGTGAGCAGAATTATCTGCAGCTTAATGTGAGAAAGACTAAGGAGCTGGTGGTAGACCTGAGGAGAGCTAAGGTACCGGTGACCCCTGTGTCCATCCAGGGGGTCAGTGTGGAAATGGTGGGGGATTACAAATACCTGGGGACATGACCCTCACAGTGCTCGCTGGCTTGTCCAGGTGGGCGTAGACACGGTTCAGCAGGTAGACGATAGCATCCTCAACTCCTGGTCGAGGCTGGTAGTGAACTGGAGGGGATCTAAGTGTGGCCTGACCATAGGCCGGAGCAGTTCCAGAACATGTCTCTCCAGGGTCTTCATGATCTGGGAGGTCAATGCCACCGGTCTGTAATCATTGAGGCCACTGGGGCGCGGCGTCTTTGGCACAGGGATGAGGCAGGACATCTTCCACAGTACAGGAACCCTCCGGAGCCTCAGGCTCAGGTTGAATACATGGCGAAGTACTCCACATAGCTGAGGGGCACAGGCTTTTAGCACCCTGGTACTGACACCATCCGATCCTGCAGCCTTGCTTGGGTTGAGACGTTTCAGCTGTCTTCTCACCTGTTCAGCGGTGAAGCCAACCATGGTGGTTTCGTGTGGGGAAGGTGTATAGTCATGACAGCAGGGTGGGGGACTGTGAGGAGGGGTAGGAGGGGAGAGTGGAATATGTGTTGGTTGGAGGCCGACAACAGATGGCTCATGTGGGGGATGGGCAGGGGCCACAATGTCAAATCTGTTAAAGAACAGGATAAGTTTGTTGGCCCTGTCCACACTGCCTTCAGCTCCTCTGTTGCTAGTTTGCCGAAACCTAGTAAAACCCAGTCAAAAGGACATATGGTGCATTGGCCTTTATCAATCATGGAATTGAGTTTAGGAGCAGAGAGGTAATGTTGCAGCTATATAGGATCCTGGTCAGACCCTACTTGGAGTACTGTACTCAATCCTGGTTGCCTCACTACAAGAAGGATGTGGAAACTATAGAAAGGGTGCAGAGGAGATTTACAAGGATGTTGCCTGGATTGGGGAGCATGCTTTATGAGAATAGGTTGAGTGAACTTGGCCTTTTCTCCTTGGAGCGACGGAGGAGAGGTTACAGTGGGACTTTGATAGGATGCAAAACTTGGCTGAGAAGTGACAGATGGAGTTCAAGCTGGAGGATGAGAGGTGACCTGATAGGGGTGTACAAGATGATGAGAGGCATTGATCAGGTGGATAGTCAGAGGCTTTTCCGAGGGCTGAAATTGCTATCACAAGAGGACACAGGTTTAAGGTGCTGGGGAGTAGGTACAGAGGAGATTGTCAGGGGTAAGTATTTTACTCAGAGAGTGGTGAGTGAGTGGAATGGGCTGCTGGTAACGGTGGTGTAGGTGGATACCATAGGGCCTTTTAAGAGACTTTTAGACAGGTACATGGAGCTTAGAGAGATAGAGGGCTATGGGTAACCCTAGTAATTTTAAGGTAAGGACATGATCGACACAGCTTTGTGGGCTGAAGGGTCTGAATTGTGCTGTAGGTTTTCTATGTTTCTATGAACACACATTTTTTGTCAGTAACAGATTTGGAAATGTTGGATATGGTCTCTCAGCCAAATAGTTGACACAGTTTGGGAGCAACTGGGCTCCGAGCACCGGTTCCTACAACACCGACTGGGACATCCTGCAGGCCCGGGAAGGGTCTGGTTATTCCTTGTATTTGAAGACACAGACACCAGGAACGGGAGCAGGCCACTCGGCTCCTCCAGCATGTCCTGTCATTCAATAAAACCCCGAGCCAGTCCATTTTTGCGCCACCCCCCCCCCCCCAACGCCACTCCTATCCCCACATTGCCCGGACCATTGGCCCCGCTTGCAGGGCAACAGTCTGCCGGTGTTTGCCCCCCAATGTGGTGAATCCCTCTGCTCGCCACCACCGTGGGCTCAGACATTTCCACAGATGAGCCCCAAATCACTTTTTCTACCTTATATGCACTTTCCTTCACTTTAATACAGTCCTTAACTTCCTTTGTCAGCCACGGTAGCCTAGCCCCGCTGTTTGCGAGCTACTTCGTCGGGACATATCTGTCCTGCCAAAATGTTGACTTTTTTTTCTCCCTGAGAAGCTGCCTGGCTTGCTGAGTTCCTCTTGAATTTTGTGTGTGTTGCTTGGATTTCCAGCATCTGCAGGTTTTCTGTTGTTTGTGGTGTCAGTGTAATGTGTTCCATGCACAAAACACTAATGTCACTCAATCACAAAGCAGTACAGCACAAGGATAGTCCATTTGACCCACGATATCTGTAATTACCACGTTGCCAGTCTGATCTAACCCCACCTTCCTCTACAAAGTGCATATCTGACACTGTGCTGGTGTGGAAGGATCAATCCTGCAGTCTGTCTCTCACTCTCTGTCCATTACAATCTGTGTACAGTGTGATAACATGGACACAGACACAGCTTGTGGCTGAGGAGGTAATTGATCATAGATTAATTAAGAGTCTTGACCCGAAACATTGATTGTTCATTTCCCTCTGCAGATGCTGCCTGACCTGCTGAACACCACCACCATCTTGTCTGTTGCTCCAGATTCCAGCAGTCTGATGTTGTGTTTGTGAGAGGAAGCTGACAGCTAGTGAATGAAAGACTCTCTGTGTCAGACCCAAAGACAACCCATCTGGTAAAAAGCCAAAGGATGGTATTGAGCAACATTTGAAAACAAGGCCATGGTGAGAAATGGAGCTGAGAAACAGAAATAGATTTTTTAATACTGACATTTGTGCAGAATGTTTTATGATGGCATAATAGTGCAAGACATAAAAATTATTATAATTTACAAAATAAGTCAACAATACCAGCGATGAATATTCAGGTAGTGGTCATGGGACTGGAAAAAAAGCTTTCATTTCCTCTGATCTTACTGAGATTTTTTTGTTGTCTATCAGGTGTTGAAAGCCACAGATGCAAATTCACCCACAGAGATCAGTGAGAAAATTTCCTGGAATAGGGTGGTGATGTGGTACAGAGAGCGAGCATCAGAGAGAAGGGGAGGGAGGGGGACAGAGTGAGATATATATGCCATGCAGTTTCTGGGGCTTAATATTCTATTTCCCTGCAAAATTTTACAAATTATTCACTCTTGCTTGTGTTGTGATTCATGATAGAACCACAGAACACTACAGCACAGAAAACAGGCCATTCAGCCCTTCTAGTCTCTGCCAAAACTTTATTCCGCTCGTCCCATTGGCCTGCATCCGGCCCATAACCCTCCATACCTCTTCCATCCATATACATATCCAATTCTTAAAACGCAAGAGTGAGCCCGCATTTACCACGTCAGATGGCAGCTCGTTCCACAATCCCACCACTCTCCAAGTGCAGAAGTTCCCCCAATGTTCCCTGTAAACATTTCCCCTTTCACTCTAAAGCCATGTCCTCTCATATTTATCTCTCCTAATCTAAATGGAAAGAACCTATTTACATTTACTCTGTCTATACCCCTCATAATTTTGTAAACCTCTATCAAATCTCCCTTCATTCTTCTACGCTCCAAGCAATAAAGTCCTAACCTGTTCAATCTTTCCCTGTAACTCAACTCCTGAAGACCTGGCAATATCCTAGTAAATCTTCTTTGCACTTTTTCACTCTTGATCTAATGTGAATATCAGTGTGCTTAACTCTGCCCTGTTCTGTTCTCCTGTTTGCCACCAGATGCCAACAGAGTGAGAACAGAAAGGGTTCACATCATTGACATAGGTAACATCTGATGAAAGTTCACAGGGTAAAACATGAGGCATTCATATAAAGCGATGTGTTGAGGGTGTGATGGGGAGAATGTGAGAGTGAAAGACAGTAAGAGGTAAAAGAGGAGGGAGAGGTGCTGAGCGTCATACAACACAGAAACAGGCACTTTGGACAATTGACTACATGCCAACCATCAAACACCTTGAACGCTAATCCCAGATTATTGTCTCCACCTTCCTGGGAGGCTGTTTTCTGTGTTCATTTAATCTACTGATCAGTGTATGGATTGAAATCAGCAGCCAAGCTCTAGAGTCTCCTCCTGTGGCCCCTTCATGTCATTATTTAAGGAGACAACACACTAGGAGCAAGAGGACTTCGCCCTGCATCTCAATTTAAGGCTGCCACTACTGGTCAATCCATCCCTGTCCCACACCAATGCAAAGTACAGAGAAGCCTATTAAAAGTGGTGGATACAGCCCAGTCCCAGGGAAAAAGGTCTCCTTGCCATTGAGCACATTTATAAGGAGTACATACACAAGAAAGCCGCATCCATTATCAAGGACCCCAACATTCAGACCACGCTCTCTTCACATTGCTACCATTGAGCGGGAGTACAGGAACCTGAGTTAGCACACAACCAGATCAAGGACAGTTATTACCCTTCATCCGTCAGGCTGCTGAAGCAATGTGGATAACTTCAATGATAAACTAATTCCACAACCTTTGGACTCACTTTCAAGGACTCTACAGTTCATGTTCTCAGTTTCATATATTGATCTATCAAACTACAGTGCCTTCTATAAGTATTCACCCTCCAACCTTTTGGTCACATAATTGAATATTACAACCAGGGAGCTTGATCAATTTAACTCAGAATTCTTACTTGTAAGTCGCATGCTCTTTTTTTCTTAATTGAGGCCAAAACCAGAGAGAATTGGAAAGCATAAAAAGCTAAAAATTCAAAAGTTCAAAAGTGTTTATTCAACTTTGCTCAATATTTAGTTAAACCACCTCTCACAGTTATTACAGACAGGAGTTAATTTTTTGGAGCAGTCTCTTTAATTTCCACAAGGTGATGGAGCAAGGTTTGCCCATTCCTCCTGGCAAAATTGCTCAAGCTGTGCCAGATTAGTGGGGAGCAGCGGTGGACAGCAATCATGATGTCTTGCTAGAGATGTTCGATTGGGTTAAGGTCAGGAAGCTGACTGGGCCACGCAGGGGCAACAATTTTATTCATTTGAAGCCACTTCATGGCTGCTCTGACAGTGTGCTTTGGGTTGTTGTCCTAATAAAGGACTAACCTCCTCACCAGTTTGAGCTTTCTGGCAGAGCCAAACAGATCTCTCTGTATTTAGCAGTAGTCACCTTCCCAGCAATCCTGACCAGATTTCCAGACCCTGCACCTGAAAAGCATTCCCATGGCATGATGCTACCTCCACCAGTTTGTCTTTTACTTTGAACTTGGAAACAACTATAAAATGTGCAGCACATACAGGCCTTTTTGGACCATCCAGACCATGCTGACCATCAAGTACCTGTCTATAATAATTAAGCACACTTGTTTCATCACCTCCTGTGCCTTGTTGATTCAAGTGCTCATCCAGATAATACTCTCTGAGGAACTGCATTCCAAACTCCGAAGACCCTCACTGTGAAGATATTGACCTGAAATCTCCTGTGAACCTCTGACTACTGACCGTAAAACTGCCCCCTCTGGTAATAACTATCTGGTCTGAGAACGACCACTGGTGACATCTCGGGGGCATCTGCTGGACATTGTGAAAAGTGACGGAGATCAGCCAGAGATCATTGTTCACCTTGGTGCTAATAACAGGGGAATGAGATGTTGCAATGCCTGCTTTGGGAGTTGGATTGATGGTTAAAGAGCCAGGTTTCCAAGTCTATAATCTCTGTGCCACGTGCGCTGAGTATAGAAATACAAGGATTGGTCTATAAATATGTGGCTAAAGGGATGTTTCAGATGAGCGGACTTTCAATTCAAGCTGCTTTTGGAAAACTATATGGTTTTTGGAAGGGGTGGAGCAGGCAATTTTTTGATAATAAGACATGACTTGGAAAATCATAGACACAAGATTCTGCAGATGCTGGAAACCCAGATCAACACATACAGAATGCTGGAAGAACCCAACAGGTCAGGCAACATCTATGGAAAGGAAAAACAGTTGACATTTCTGGCCTGAACCTGAGGGGACCAATATCATTGCGGGTAGGATTGCTAGAGCTCTTGTGGAGGGATTGAATTACTTTGGCAGGGAAATGGAAACTGGAGTGATAAGGCTGAGGATGGGGCAGATGGTATACAAGTCGATATGGTGTATGGCTGAGACAGTGAGGAGGGACAGTCAAATCAAGTTTTTTGTCATCGAAATTGATTCACGTATACTGTCAAATAAGGCAAGATTTCTCTGGACCAGGGTGTAAAGCACAGAAGTAGACATAGAACACACACAATATCTTCGGAAAGTAAGAATAAAAATCTGCAAATGAATTACACATAAATGCACAAAATAAAGTGCATAAATTAAATATTGTCGGGTAAGGAACCAATGAACTGGTGATACTTGGGATGCATTGTGGCAGTGAGTTCAGAAGCCTAATGGCCTGAGGGAACAAACTGTATCCATCCTGACTCTACTTGTCTTAATGCCTGATGGTAGTAAGTCAAAGAGGATGTCGGACGGATGAGTGGGATCCTTAATAATTCTAAGGGCTGCATGTATGCAGCATTCCCGATGGTAGGGAGACCCCTATGATAATCTCCGATGTTCTCACAGTCCTTTGTAGGGACCTCCTGTCCGACGCTCCACTGTTCCCATACCAGATGGAGATGCAGCTGTAAAATTCTGCTGATGGTGTGTGCTCACATACCTGAATCTCCTGAGGAAGTGGAGACGCTGCTGTGCTGCCTCGTTCAGGGAGGTGATGTGAGAGACCAGGTGAGGTTACCCATGATACGAATTCCCAGGAACTTGGTGCACAGAGGAGTCATTAATTTTCAGGGGGGGTTGGTTCATTTGCACCTTCCTAATATCCACAGTCTTTTCATTGGTCTTCTCCATGTTCAGGCTTAAGTTGCTGTTCTCACACTTCCACTCCACTTCCTGTCTGTACTCTGACTCATTATCATTACTGATGGGGCCACAACCACTCTTGTGTTATCTGGAAACTGGATGATACGGTTTGAGCTGAACTCTGAAATACTGTCGTCCATCAGCAGTGCGTAAGCACATCACCCTGGGGTACAGCAGTGCTCAGGGTGGTGGGACTAGAGATATTGCTGCCCACATGCACTAACTGTGACCTTTCCATTGAGAAGTCCAGGAACCAGTTACAGATGGAGGTGTTCAGACCCAGCGAGGACAGTTTCCCAATCAGGGTCTGGGGTATAATGGAGTTAAACACTGAACTGGTCTCACAGCCTTGCACTTTCCAGGTGGGACAGGGCAGAGACTATAGAATCATCAGTGGATTGATTCAAGCAGTACGTCAACTGGAAAGGTTCCAATCTAGCCGGAGAAAGGCTCTAATGCTCTGCATGACCAGCTACTCAAATCATTTCATAATGGTTCATGGTAATGCCACTGGCGGATAGTCATTTAGACAGGTTACTGTCACCTTCTTTGTCACTGGGATGACATTGCCATCTTGAAAACCGAGGGGAAAATGGACTGCTCCAGAGAGATGTTGAATATATCCACAGCACCTCAGTTAGCTGGGTTGCCCAGTCTTTCAGAACCTGACCTGCTATATCATAGGGCCCTGCAGCTTTGCGTGGGTTGCCTCTGGCCACGGTCTTCCTCACCTCAGCTTCAGCCAGACAGAGTGTCTGCTCCCTTGTGTGCTTTTCTCACCAGCACTCAGTTCTGTGCATCAGACTGGGCAGAAACGACACTCAGCCTGTCAGGGAATGAGGCATCCTTATCACGGATGCACGGGGTAGACTTGTCTGTAATCCTCTGAATTCTACGCCTCATGTGCCTCGTTTCTCTGGTATCACATGAGTGGTTCCATATTCTCTGACAATCCTCCGGTTTAGCCTTGCTGATGGAGTGGAAAGCAGAGTTCCTGTTTCCCTGAGAAATGTCACGTGTCCTGATTGAAAGACAGAATCACAATCCCTCATTGATGCATGGATCTCTGCAGTAAGCCATGGCTTCTTATTTGTCCTCACATGGATGTGTTTTGTGATGATAAAATTCTCAGCACACGTCTCTGTGTTAGCTGGTCACAGAATCCACATATTCTCGACGTTAACATGGTTGCCATAGGTAGCAGCCTTTCTGAACATTCTCTAGTTCATGTTTTCAAAGCCGTCATGCAATGCTGAGATTGCTCCCTCAGAACTGGTTTGGCCAGTTTGATCAGTGGTTTGTACGCAGGTATTGACATAACAGATAAATGATCTGAGAGCCCAATGTGGGGAGGGAAAACAGCTTTAAATGCACTTGGTATGTTAGTATAAAGGAGGTTTAGTGTGCTTTCACCACTGGTAGCAAAACCAAAATAGTGGTGGAATTTAGGCAGGTGACAGGTTAAAATTGCAGTCCATAGGTCGATTAGATTTAGACCATAAGACTGCTGACAGTGGGATAGGATGAAGTTTGTCTTTAAATTAAATATTACGTTCAACATTTCAGCTGTTTCAAACAGTGGAGGAGAAAATAAAAGGGAAGGAGAGTTCAAGAGAGGTGTCAAAATTCTCCCAAATAAATGAAAAGACAGAAAGGTTAGAAACTGATATAAATTTTACTGATGGTAATATGTGGGTAAAATTGAAAAGGGTGATGAATACAGCACTGAATGTGTTATCTTTGAATGCTCACACTGAAGGAATAATGTCGACACTCTTGTAGCACAGTTAGAAATTGACAGGTATGAATGACATGGTGAATCACACAAAAAGCAGGATGAGTCAACAGGCCCAGCAGCATCTATGGAAAAAATACAGTTGTCGCTTCGGGCCACCAAAGGCTTCTCTACCTTCTAGCTGATGGCAGCAGTGAGAAAAGAGCTTGGCCTGGATGGTGATTAATGCTAATTCTCTGCAGCAACACTTCATGTAGCTGTGCCCAATGGTTGTGAGAGTTTTACCTGTGATATGTAAATTATTCTAAGAAATAAGTCCAGGACCAGCCTATGGGCTCAGGGTGTCTGGCCCTCCAAGGGAGGAGTTCTAAAGTTTGATGGCCACAGGCAGGAATGACTTCCTATGACACTCTGTGTTGCATCTTGGTGGAATGAGTCTCTGGCTGAATGTACTCCTGTGCCCACCCAGTACATTATGTAGTGGATGGGAGACATTGTCCAAGATAGCATGCAACTTAGACAGCATCCTCTTTTCAGACACCACCATCAGAGAGTCCAGTTCCGTCCCCACAACATCACTGGCCTTATGAATGAGTTTGTTGATTCTGTTGGTGTCTGCTACCCTCAGCCTGCTGCCCCAGCACGCAACAGCAAATATGATAGCACTGGCCACCACAGACTCGTAGAACATCCTCAGCACTGTCCGGCAGATGTTAAAGGACCTCACTCTCCTCAGGAAATAGAGACAGCTCTGATCCTTTTTGTAGACAGCCTCAGTGTTCCTTGACCAGTCCAGTTAATTGTCAATTCGTAGCCCCAAGTATTTGTAATCCTCCACCATGTCCACACTGACCCCCTGGATGGAAACAGGGGTCACTGGTACCTTAGCTCTCCTCAGGGCTACCACCAGCTCCTTAGTCTTTTTCACATTAAGCTGCAGATAGTTCTGCTCACACCGTGTGACAAAGTTTCCAACCGTAGCCCTGTTTCCAGCCTCATCTCCCTTGCTGATGCATCCAACGATGGCAGAGTCATCCAAAAACTTCTGAAGATGACAAGACTCTGTGCAGTAGTTGAAGTCCGAGGTGTAAATAGTGAAGAGAAAGGGAGACAAGGTAGTCCCCTGTGGAGCCCCAGTGCTGCTGATCACTCTGTCGGACACACAGTATTGCAAGCACATGTATTGTGGTCTGCCAGTCAGGTAATCAAGAATCCATGACACCAGGGAAGCATCCACCTGTATCACTGTCAGCTTCTCCCCCAGCAGAGCAGGGCGGATGGTGTTGAATGCACTGGAGAAGTCAAAAAACATCAAGAAGTCAAAAATCTTGTAGCACAGTTAGAAATTGACAGGTATGAATGACACGGTGGATCTCACAAAAAGCAGGACGAGTCAGCAGGCCCAGCAGCATCTATGGAAAAAAGTACAGTTGTCACTTCCGGCCACCAAAGGCTCCTGTACCTTTTAGCTGATGGCAGCAATGAGAAAAGAGCTTGGCCTGGATGGTGATTAATGCTAATTCTCTGCAGCAACACTTCATGTAGCTGTGCTCAATGGTTGGGAGGGTTTTATCCGTGATGTACTGGGCCAAACTCACTACCTCTTGTTGGCTTTTCTGTTCAAACGCATTGGTGTTCCCAGACCAGGCCGTAACACAGCCAGTCGGCAGACCTTGCACCACACAGCTACAGAACTTTACCAAGGTTTTTGATGACTTGTCAATTCTCTGCAGACTTCTGAGGAAGTAGAGGTGCTGTCATGCTTTCTTCACAATTATCTCTCTATAATGAGTCCAGGACAGATCTTCTGAGATAGAGACACCAGCAATTTAAAGTTACTGATGCACACCCTCTCTGATCCTCCAGTGATTACTGGCTTATTGACCTCTGGTTTCCCTCTCCTGAAGTCTATTATCAGTTCCTTGGTCTTATTGACATTGTGTGAGAGATTGTTGTTAGGACATGACTCAGCCAAATGTTCAGTCTCCCTCTTGTATGCTGATTCATCACCAACTTTGATACGGCTCAGAACAGTGGTGTCATCAGCAAACTTGTATATGGTGTTGGAGCTGTACTTTGCCACAGTCATAGAGTTCTGAGAGAGAATTGGCACTGGAGTTCATAATGGACCACTGGAAAATGATGCTGGTGGGGTCGTATGAAAGAAATGGCAGATGAGCTTGATGAGAACATTGCATCAGTCTTCACAGTGAGAGAAAAAAAAGCTAGCAGTGTGCCAGAGGTCCGGGAGTTTTAGGGAACAGGAGGGAGTGCCATTGCTATTACAAAGGGAAAAGTGCTTGGCAAGCTCTAATATCTTCCGATGGAAAAGTCACATGGACCAGATGGACTACATTCCAGATCCCTAAGAGAGGTTGCAGAAGAGTTAGTGGAAGCATTGTTAATAATCATTCAAGAATCACTTGATACTGGCGGGGTCCCAGAGGGCCAGAAGATTATAAATGCCATTCCACTCTTTAAAAAGGGAGGAAGGCAAAAGAAAAGTTGTTATAGGCCAGTTAGCCTAACCTAAGTGGTTGAGAAAGTGTTGGAGTTCATTATTAAGGAGGAGGTTTCGGGGTACATAGTTTAATGATAACATAAGTCAAAGTCAGCATGGTTTATGTGAAGGGAAAGCTTCCCTGACATATCTGTTAGAGTTTTTTGAGGAAGTAGCAAGCAGGATGGATAAATGAGAGGCAGAGAAAGTCATTGTTGGATTTCCAGAAGGCATTTGATAAGGTGTCACACATGAGACTGTTTAAACAAATAAACTCCTAAGACATTACAGGAAAAATACTGGCACGGGCAGAGGAATGGCTGACAGACAGGAGACAGCGAGTGGGAATAAATGGAGCCTTTGCTGGGTGGTTCCTCAGGTGTCAGTACTGTGACCTCTACTTTTCACATTGTTTGTCAATGATTTGGATAATGTAAGTGATAGCTTTGTGGCAAAAGCTTGTAGATGATACGAGATAGGTGGAGGGATAGGTAGTGCTGAGGAAGCAGGACTTAGACAAATTGAAAGAATGGGCAAAAAGTGGCAGATGAAATACAGTGTTAGGAAATGTACAATAATACATTTTGGTAAAAGAGACAGTAATGCGGACTATTATCTAAATGGGGAGAAGTCTGAAACACCAGAGGTGCAGAGGGACTTAGGAGTCCTGATGCATGATTCTCAGAAGTTTAATTCATAGCTTGAGTCTGTGGTAAAGAAGGCAAATGCAATGTTGGCATTTACTTCAAGGGAAATAGAATATAAATGCAAGGAGATAATGCCGAGCTTTTATAAGACACTAGTCAGGCTGAGCTTGGACTTTTGTTGACAGTTTTGGGCCCCATATCTCAGTTAGGATGTGTTGTCATGGGAGAGAGTCCAGAAGAAGTTCACATGGATGATTCCTGGAATGAAGGGGTTAACATTTGAGGAGTGTTTGGCAGCTTTTGGCCTGTACTCACTGGAAATTAGAATGCTTTTGGCCTGTACTCACTGGAAATTAGAATGGGGAGCTCATTGCAATTTGGCCTGTACTCACTGGAAATTAGAATGGGGAGCTCATTGCAATCTATCAAATGTTGAATGGACTAGATAGGGTGGATGTGGAGAGTATGTTTCTTATGGCGGGGGCATCTAGAACTAGAGAGCACAGCCTCAAAATTGTGGGGCGACCTTTTAGAACAGGGGTAAGGAGGATTTTTTTTTTTTAGCCAGAGTGTGGTGAATGCTCTGCCACAGACTGCAGTGGAGGCCAAGTCTGTGCGTATATTTAAAACAGAAGTTTGTTGTTTCCTGATAGCTCAGGGCGTCAAGGAATATCATGAGAATGAAGGTGTATGGGGTTGAGAGGGATCTGTCATGCTGGAATGGTGGAGTAGACCCGATGGGCTGAATGGCCTAATGCTGCTCCTATGTCTACTGGTCTTATGGTTTTATAGGATTGGGAAGATGTAGAATCCTTGTGGGTGAAGTTCAGAAACTGCAAAGGTAAAAAGCTCTTGACAGGAGTTATATGCGGACCTCTGGACAGTAGCTAGGATGTGGGCTACAATTTACAACAGGGGATGGAAATGTCACATAAAAAGGGTAATGTAATAATAGCCATGGGGTTTTCAATTTGCAGGAAGACTGGGGAAATCAGGTTAGTGCTGGATCCCAAAAGAAGGAATTTGTAAGATGCCTGTGAAGTAGCTTGTGGTTGAGCACACTAGGGTAAAGTCTGGATTTGGGCTTGTGTAATCAGACTGTGATCATAATATGATAGAATTCACCTTGCAATTTGAATGGGAGAAGCTAAAATCAGATGTATCAATACTGCAGTGGAGTAAAGGGAACTACAGAGGCATGAGAGTGGGCCTGGACAATGTGATTGGAAAGGGACATTAGCAGGGATAATGTCAGAGCAGCAATGGCTGGAATTTATAGGAGTAATTCAGAAGGAACAGGGTAGATAAATATCAAAGTTTCAGAAATATTGTGAAGGGAGGATGAGGCAACTATGGCTGAAAAGAGGATGTCAAAGACAGTATAAAATCAAAAGAGGGCAATCAGTAAAACAATAATTAGAAACTAGAGGATTTTAAAAACAAAGTGAAAACAATTAAAAAATGGTAAGATAAGATGAAATCAGAAGGTCAGTTAGCCAATAACATAGAAGAAGATACCAGAAGCTTTTTTTCAGATATACGAAGAGTAAAAGAGAGGCAAGTGGAAAATGACGCTGGAGAGGTCGTAATGGGGAATAAGGAAAGGTGGACAAACTTAATAATTATTTTGCGTTGGCTTTCATTGTGAAAGACACTGTCACTATGCCAGAATATCGAGTGTTGGGGGCAAAGAGAGTGCAGTTGATGTTACTAGGAAGAAGGTACTTGTGTAGCCGACAGGTCTGAAAGTAGCAGAAATGTTTGAGGAGGCATTAGTGGTGATCTTTCCATAGAAACCATAGAAAAACTACAGCACAGAAACAGGCCTTTTTGGCCCTTCTTGGCTGTACCAAGCCATTTTCTGCCTAGGCCCACTGACCTGCACATGGACCATATCCCTCCATACACCTCTCATCCATGTATCTGTCCAATTTATTCTTAAATGTTAAAAAAGAACCCGCATTTACCACCTCGTCTGGCAGCTCATTCCATGTTCCCACCACTCTCTGTGTGAAGAAGCCCCCCCCAATGTTCCCTTTAAACTTTTCCCCCCTCACCCTTAACCCATGTCCTCTGTTTTTTTTCTCCCCTTGCCTCAGTGGAAAAAGCCTGCTTGCATTCACTCTATCTATACCCATCATAATTTTATATACTGTACCTCTATCAAATCTCCCCTCATTCTTCTATGCTCCAGGGAACAATCTCTAGATTCTGGACTGGCTTCAGGGGAATGGAAAATTGTAAATGTCACTCCACTCTTTAATGAGGAAAATTTAAAAAACAGGAAATTATAGGCAACAGGAAACACACAGATTGACAACAAAGGTCTGTTCATTTCACTCACTCAGGTATAACATGTTGAAAACCACAGATGCAAATTCATACAGAGGCAGAAGTGACAGGAGTTCCTGGAACAGGGCGGTGAGGTAAATAGGAGGACGGTAAGCCAGAAATTCAAGAGTGTTGGGGGCAGAGTGAGTGTGAGTGCTTCAAACATCATCTATAAATGTGCGGTTTGCAGAAATGTTGGCAGAATTTTAATGATGACCAAGTGGTATACAGGAGGCAGGTAGACCGGCTAGTCAGCTAGGAAGAGACAGAAAGATAAATAGAAAAGTGGAGGGGGGATTTCAAGAGAGATGCCACACAGTTTGTTGGGCTGAATATTCTGTTTCCCTGCAAAACATTCCAAATTATTTGCTTTTGCTTCCGTGGGCATTACAGATGTAATAGGAACATCCCTCTGGTAATTCTGCCCTGTTCTGTTCTCTTATTTGTTAAAGGATGCAGACAGAGGGAGAACAGAGGGGTTTCACATCCTAGAACAGGTAACATTTGGTAAAACATCGCACATTGAAACACGATGTATTGGTACAAAGTGAGATGTTGGGGGGAGTGAGAAAGTGTCAGACAGTAGAATTGAGAGAGCAAGGGAAGGAGTCACAGACTCATGCAACACAGAAGCAGGCCATGGTGGATTTCACTTTGCAGTTAGATGAGGAAAATCATGTTGGTACTGGATCTAAAAGAAGGCAATAGCAGAATGCCTACAAGATTGCTTTTTATAACAACATGTGGTTGTGCCCAGCAAGGAAAAGGCAGCTCTGGATTGGGTATTGTATAATGAGCCAGTGATGATAACATAACAGAATTCACCCTGCAGTTTGAGAGGGAGAAGCGAAAATCAGATTATCATCATTACTGTGGAGGAAAGGAAACTGCTGAGGCTTGATAAAGGAGGTGGCTGAAGTTTATTGGAGGGCAACACTGGCAGGGATGAAGGCAGAAATGCAACAGTTGGAGTTTCTGGGTGCAATCTGGACGGCCCAGGATAAAGCAATCCCAAACGCAATGTGGTCTAACGGAAGGTTGAGCTGACAAGGGAAGTCAACGAATGCATGAAAAGAAAACACAAGGCATACATAGCAAAATTGCTGTTAAGGTATAGGATTGGGAAGTTTTTACAAAGCAACGGAAGGCAAAATTAAAATGCAATAAGGGGAGAAAAGTGAAATATGAGGGTAAGCTATCCAATCCTATAAAATTGGATGCAAGGAGATTTTTTCAGATATATAAAGAGTAAAAGAGAAGTGAGAGTGGAGATCGGACCACTGAAAAATGATACTGAGAGGTCGTAAAGGATGACAAAGAAATGATGGATGAACTGAAAATGTATTTGGTGTCTGTCTTCACTGCAGAAGACGGTGTGGCAGAATTTGGGAGTGTCAGGGGGCTATCACTGTCTGGAATGGAATGAGGAGGTGGTACTCTACTGGATCAGAAAAAGCTGCAGAAAATTGCAAATAGCCTACTCCTTCCAGCGTGTTACTCTCCCCACCAGTGAGGACATCTTGAACAGGGAAAGCCTCAGAAAGGCAACATCCAGCATTAGGGAATCCATCACTCAGGGCATGCCCTCTTCTCATTGCTACCGTCATGGAGGAGGTACTGGAGCTTGAAGCCACACACCCATTGTTTTAGCAACAGCCTCTTCCACACCGCCCACCAACATCAGCTTTATGAATGGACCATGAACTCATGTACTTGATCTCTTTTCTTTTTCATATTTTGGCTCTTTTTTTGCTCTACTAACTTAAATACTATGTATAAATGCATTGTATTTTACAGTGTTTAATGATTATTGTGTTGCATTGGACTGCTGCCACAATACAGCGAATTTCACAATGTATGACAGTGATATTAAATCTGATTCTGATTCTGCTGTTACCAAAGAGAAGGTGCTTGCATTTCTAAAAGAGGTAGCTGAAGGGTTTAAGGAGGCATTAGTAATGGTCTTTCAGAAATCACTCGATTCTGGGATAATTCAGGAGGACTGGAAATTTGCAAATATCAGAAGACAAAAAATTATAGGGCAGTTAGCATGACTTCAGTGATTGGTAAGATGTTGGTTTCATTATTAAGTATGAGATGTTGAGGAGCTTGAAGGCACATGATAAAATAGGATGTCATCTGGATAGCTTCCGTAAGGGGAATTCTTGCCTGACAGAGCTGTTGGAGTTCTTTGAGGAAATAACAGGCAGGATAGATAAAGGATGGTCAGAAGATGCTATTTACTTGGATTTTCAGTTGGTTTTTAACAAGGTGCTGCAAATGAGTCTGCTAAACAAAATAAGAGCACAGGAACTATATCAGCGAGATGGATGATTGGCTGATTGGCAGAAGACATTGAGTGGAAACAAAGGGGATCTTTCTGGTTGGCTGCTGGTGACTAGTGGTGTTCCACAGCGGTTGGTATTGGGACTATTTATTTTCACATTATATTAGGGTCAGGTCACTCGTCTGAGTGCTACTGATACCGTGTAACTCAGTACTACCTTTCGCATGGTCAGGTGGTCGGCGACTAAGCCGGCTCCCCTACCAGTTGCCTGGTGAGGAGGGTGGCTAGACACCCTGCAGGACGAATAACAAGACCTGCCAAAGGGCGGACAAACCCTATTATAGGGTCAACGGCCATCTTGCAAACATGTGCCGTGAAGTGCAGAAAGGGCATCCCTTGCATCAAATGTTGGTCCAGCCATTCATCTTCAGAAGTTTTCTGATGACTCTGCCATAGTTGGATGCATCAGCAAGGGAGATGAGGCTGAGTACAGGGCTATGGTGGGAAACTTTGTCACATGGTGTGAGCAGAATTATCTGCAGCTTAATGTGAAAAAGACTAAGGAGCTGGTGGTAGCCCTGAGGAGAGCTAAGGTACCGGTGACCCCTGTTTCCATCCAGGGGGTCAGTGTGGACATGGTGGAGGATTACAAATACCTGGGGATATGAATTGATAATAAACTGGACTGGTCAAAGAACACTGAGGCTGTCTACAAGAAGAGTCAGAGCCGACTCTATTTCCTGAGGAGACTGAGGTTCTTTAACATCTGCCAGACGATGCTGAGGATGTTCTACGAGTCTGTGGTGGCCAGTGCTAACATGTTTGCTGTTGTGTGCTGGGGCAGCAGGCTGAGGGTAGCAGACACCAACAGAATCAACAAACTCATCCGTAAGGCCAGTGATGTTGGGGATGGAACTGGACTCTCTGATGGTGGTGTCTGAATAGAGGATGCTGTCCAAGTTGCATGCCATCTTGGACAATGTCTCCCATCCACTATATAATGTACTGGGTGGGCACAGGAGTGCATTCAGCTAGAGACTCATTCTACCGAGATGCAACACAGAGCGTCATAGGAAGTCATTCCTGCCCGTGGCCATCAAAGTTTACAACACCTCCCTTAGAGGGTTAGACACCCTAAGCCGATAGGCTGGTCCTGGGCTTATTTCCATCTGGCGTAATTTATATATTATTTAATTATTTATGGTTTTATATTGCTATATTTATACTCTATTCTTGGTGCAACTGTAACGAAACCCAATTTCCCTCGGGATCAGTAAAGTATGTCTATCTATCTATCAATCACTGCTACAGAACTTCCCCCAGCCGTCTTGGAGCCCACCATGCCTCTGGATCTGGGAGGGGATGTCGAGAGGGTGGGTCTGGACCTGTGCAACCCCCTACCCATTCACACAGACGCTGTTCCTTTCTGAGACGTGGGGTTGCACCCCACTAGCTGAATGAAAGGAACCATCATCATCCTATGGGATGGATAGCCAGAGAGAGAGATGTCACTGTTATGGATGATAGCTTTGTGCAACGTTTGTGGATGATAAGTGGAGGGACAGGTAGCTTTGAGGAAGCAGGATGTCTGCAGAAAGACTTGGATTAGGAGGATTGAGAAGGTGTCAGATGGAACACACTGTAATGAATTATGTGGTCATACACTCCAGTAGAAGGAACAAAGGCATAGACTATTTTGTAAATGGAGAGAGAATTCAGAAATCAGAGAAGAAGCTGAGAACACTGGAGCTCAAAGTGAGACCTTCTTCCCATGTAGTCTACGCCAAACTATTAATCTGCCTTGTCCAATCAAACTGCAACAGGCCTAGAGCCCTTCAAACCCCTCCCACTCTACATTGTACTTTACCAAATTTCTCTTGAATGTTGAAATGGAACCCACATCCAGCACTTCCATTGGCAACTCGTTCTATACTCTCGCCACGCTCTCAGTGAAGAAGATTCCACTCATGTTCCCCTTAAATATTTCAATCGCTGTTTACCTTTACCCTATCTATAACCCTCATAATTGTGTATACACTTATCAAATCTCCCTTCATTCTCCTACACACTTGGGAATAAATTCCCAACCTTTCCAAACATATCCTATAATTCAGGCCCTCAAGTCCTGTCAACATTGTTGTAAATTTTCTCCAGTTCTAGTCTCACCCAGCTTGCATTTACCCTATCTATACCTGTCACAATTGTGTGTACCTTTATTTCCTGTTGTAAATCAGGTCTTCAACTCCTGGTAACAGTCTTGTAAATTTTCTCTGCATTCCTCAAATCTTATTGGTATCTTTTCTGTGAGTAGCTGAACAGAACTACTATCTACCTATATGTGACCCTATCTACCTTTGATGTTACTTTCAAGGAATTATGGATGTGTATTCCCAGTTCCCCCTGTTCTGGGACATTCCTGAATGCCACTATGTAAGTCCTACCCTGGTTTATCCTACCAAAGTGCAACACCTCAGACTTGTCTGGATTAAATTGTTTCTGACAGTTTTCAAACTATCCTTCTCTAATCAAATATTTATATATCTGGTCCCTTAGAATATTTTCCAATAACTTACCGACTGCTGATGGCAGGCTGACTGGCCTGTAATTTCCTGGTTTATTATTTGAATCTTTTTTAATGACGGGACAACATCTGCAATCGTCCAGTCCTCTGACACTCACCTGATGCTGAGCATATTTTCAATGTCTCTGCTACGGCCCCTGCAAATTACTGCTGTAGCATTCCGCAAGGTCCGCGGGAACACATTGTCAGATTCTTGGGGGTTTATACACCCTAGTTTGCTTCAAGACAGCAAATGTCCCCTCCTGTCTAATCTGTATACAGTCCTTGCTTTGCTTCACTGTCTGTCTCCAGAGTAAATACAGATACAATATATCCATTTAAAATTTCCCCCTACGCTTTTGGCTCCATGCATAGAAGAACTTCATGAGGACCATTTTTTTTCCTGCTGTCATTTTGCTCTTAATATATCTGTAGATCCCTTTGGGATTCTCCTTCACCTTTCTGCTACAGCAACCTCATGCTTTCTTTTAGTCCTCATGATTTCCTTGTTAAGCCATCTCCAGCATTTCTTCTTCTCCTCAAGTACCTAATTTTTTCCTTCCCCTACTTGCTAAGCTCCCCTTTCATCTTCTTACCCAGGACCTGAATATCTCTTGAAAGCCAAGGTTCCCAAAACCTGTTATATTTACCTTTTATTTTGACAAGAACATATAAACTCTATTGTCTCAAAATTTCACTTTTGAGGTCTTCCCACTTAACAAACATGCCTTTGGCAGAAAGCAACCTATCCCAATCTACACTTGCCAGATCCTTTCTGATAACATCAACATTAGCCTTTCTCTGATTTAGAATATCAACCTGAGGACCAGACCAAATCTGCTCCTCAATTGTCTTGAAACTAATGGCATTATTAAGCGGTTGGTGGTAACTGGCTGGCATCAGCACCGGACTTCGAGGTGACTTGTCCCAGGTTCAAATCCAGTTTGCTTCTGTGCTATCACAACCTTGTGCTTCTTGGAACAGTCTGCGATCTCTACAAATTTACTCTAAATCCAGCTGACTATTGAGTGGTCTGTAATCCAATCCCTTTAATGTGGTCATGCATTTCTTATCCCTTTGTTCCATCCATATAGCCTCAGTAGTCAAGCTCTCCATCCTGTCCTGCTGGAACACAGCCGTGACAGTTTCCCTGACTAGTAATGCCCCCGCTCTCCCTTTAATCCCCCCTACTCTGTCCTGGCTAAAACAACAGAACTCTGTAATATTGAGCAGCCAGTCCTGTTCCTCCTGCAACCTATTCTCACTACAGGTTCATGATTCCACATGCTGGTCCAAACCCTGGGCTCACTTGCTGCTTCTGTCATACTCCTTGCAGTGAACCTTAAATTGAAATATACAGAACCCAGGACATTAACCTCTCATGCTCAACCTTTTGATACCTGACTTTGTATGTCCAACTCGATGACCAACACCATCCCCCATACAATAAATATCAACGTGCCGTTTGCTTTCCTAACTAATGCTGCCCCTTCCTGCAGTCTGAGATAAGCACCCTGTGGTGGTTCAGTGTGACTGCACACTTACTTCTGTGTGTAAAAGTCTCTGAATCTTTCATAAAGTTCTCTCTCAATTCCTTCTCAGTAACAGGCCCTGAAAACAGTCCATTGCCAACCTGACTGGGGGGGTTTGCCCTGTATCTACTCTGATGAATGTGTGCTGTCCATTACAGATGATATACAGCTTCCACTCCACAATTCTGACCTATTTTAAACCTGACAACAGTAATCCTGTGACTATTTTGTCTCCAGCACCTCTGTCCATTCCTGTTTTACTGCTCAAAACTGACCAATCACTGAACCCATGGTTGTAAGAGGAAGTCATTGACTGGGAACAATAGGTTGTTCATTGCAGAGGTTCAGGTTGTTTGTTTGCTTTGCATAATTTTCCCAAACATTCATCAACTGTTGTACTGATCAGCTCAGACTTCATTGCTTCGAGAAGCCGGTGCGGAAAGTAGTCAACCTGTCGCTGAGCCTGACACTGCTCACAGCAGACAGTGAGGAGGTTGTAGGGTGGTCCCATCTCTCTCCAGTCACACATCTACACCTCATCGGGAGTCACACGTGAGTGGCCATCCTCACACACGCTATAGAACTTGCATTTTGTCTTGTGCTCCGTTTGCATACGTGTGTGTTGCACAGGGACAGTGTGTGGGGGTGGGGGAAGACAGAGTGTAAATAAATTAAGCTGATGAACCTCCTCTGTCTCATCCGTCTGTGAGGGTTTCATGAAGCAATTCCTCACCTCTGTCTAGAGTCTCAATGAGGGAGCCCTCGTCTCTGTCTGTGGGGTCCGAGTGAGGGATATCTCACCTCCATCTGTGGCATCTCAGTGATGCAGAAAAGGAGATGAAACCTCTTACTGTGGGGTTTCAGTGAAAAGGATCTCACCTTTGTCACGAAGGAGAAAACATAGAAATATAGAACCATAGAACCATAGAAAATAGGTGCAGGAGTAGGCCATTCGGCCCTTCGAGCCTGCACCGCCATTTATTGTGATCATGGCTGATCATCCAACTCAGAACCCCGCCCCAGCCTTCCCTCCATACCCCCTGACCCCCGTAGCCACAAGGGCCATATCTAACTCCCTCTTAAATATAGCCAATGAACTGGCCTCAACTGTTTCCTGTGGCAGAGAATTCCACAGATTCACCACTCTCTGTGTGAAGAAGTTTTTCCTAATCTCAGTCCTAAAAGGCTTCCCCTCACTCCTCAAACTGTGATCCCTCGTTCTGGACTTCCCCAACATCGGGAACAATTTTCCTGCATCTAGCCTATCCAATCCCTTTAGGATCTTATACATTTCAATCAGATCCCCCCTCAATCTTCTAAATTCCAACGAGTACAAGCCCAGTTCATCCAGTCTTTCTTCATATGAAAGTCCTGCCATCCCAGGAATCAATCTGGTGAACCTTCTTTGTACTCCCTCTATGGCAAGGATGTCTTTCCTCAGATTAGGGGACCAAAACTGCACACAATACTCCAGGTGTGGTCTCACCAAGGCCTTGTACAACTGCAGTAGTACCTCCCTGCTCCTGTACTCAAATCCTCTCGCTATAAATGCCAGCATACCATTCGTCTTTTTCACCGCCTGCTGCACCTGCATGCCCACTTTCAATGACTGGTGTATAATGACACCCAGGTCTCGTTGCACCTCCCCTTTTCCTAATCGGCCACCACTCAGATAATAATCTGTTTTCCTATTTTTGCCACCAAAGTGGATAACTTCACATTTATCCACATTAATTTGCATCTGCCATGAATTTGCCCACTCACCCAACCTATCCAAGTCACCCTGCATCCTCTTAACATCCTCCTCACTGCTAACACTGCCACCCAGCTTCGTGTCATCCGCAAACTTGGAGTTGCTGCATTTAATTCCCTTATCCAAGTCATTCATATATATTGTAAACAACTGGGGTCCCAGCACTGAGCCTTGCGGTACCCCACTAGTCACCGCCTGCCATTCTGAAAAGGTCCCGTTTATTCCCACTCTTTGCTTCCTGTCTGCTAACCAATTCTCCACCCACACCAATACCTTACCCCCAATACCATGTGCTTTAAGTTTGCACACTAATCTCCTGTGTGGGACCTTGTCAAAAGCATTTTGAAATTCCAAATATACCACATCCACTGGTTCTCCCCTATCCACTCTACTAGTTACATCCTCAAAAAATTCTATGAGATTCGTCAGACATGATTTTCCTTTCACAAATCCATGCTGACTTTGTCCGATGATTTCACCGCTTTCCAAATGTGCTGTTATCACATCCTTGATAACTGACTCCAGCAGTTTCCCCACCACCGACGTTAGGCTAACCGGTCTATAATTCCCTGGTTTCTCTCTCCCTCCTTTTTTAAGAAGTGGGGTTACATTAGGCACCCTCCAATCCTCAGGAACTAGTCCAGAATCTAACGAGTTTTGAAAAATTATCACTAATGCATCCACTATTTCTTGGGCTACTTCCTTAAGCACTCTAGGATGCAGACCATCTGGCTCTGGGGATTTATCTGCCTTCAATCCCTTCAATTTACCTAACACCACTTCCCTACTAACATGCATTTCGCTCAGTTCCTCCATCTCACTGGACCCTCTGTCCCTTACTATTTCTGGAAGATTATTTATGTCCTCCTTAGTGAAGACAGAACCAGAGTAATTATTCAATTGGTCTGCCATGTCCTTGCTCCCCATAATCAATTCACCTGTTTCTGTCTGTAGGGGACCTACATTTGTCTTTACCAGTCTTTTCCTTTTTACATATCTATAAAAGCTTTTACAGTCAGTTTTTATGTTCCCTGCCAGTTTTCTCTCATAATCTTTTCTCCCCTTCCTAATTAAGCCCTTTGTCCTCCTCTGCTGAACTCTGAATTTCTCCCAGTCCTCATGTGAGCCACTTTCTCTGGCTAATTTGTATGCTTCTTCTTTGGAATTGATACTATCCCTAATATCTCTTGTCAGCCACGGGTGCACTACCTTCCTTGATTTATTCTTTTGCCAAACTGGGATGAACAATTGTTGTAGTTCATCCATGCAACCTTTAAATGCTTGCCATTGCATATCCACCGTCAATCCTTTAAGTGTCATTTGCCAGTCTATCTTAGCTAATTCACGTCTCATACCTTCAAAGTTACCTCTCTTTAAGTTCAGAACCTTTGTTTCTGAATTAACTCTGTCACTCTCCATCTTAATGAAGAATTCCACCATATTATGGTCACTCTTACCCAAGGGGCCTCTCACGACAAGATCGCTAATTAACCCTTCCTCATTGCTCAAAACCCAGTCCAGAATAGCCTGCTCTCTAGTTGGTTCCTCGACATGTTGGTTGAAAAAACCATCCCGCATACATTCCAAGAAATCCTCTTCCTCAGCACCTTTACCAATTTGGTTCACCCAATCTACATGTAGATTGAAGTCACCCATTATAACTGCTGTTCCTTTATTGCACACATTTCTAATTTCCTGTTTAATACCATCTCCGACCTCACTACTACTGTTAGGTGGCCTGTACACAACTCCCACCAGCGTCTTCTGCCCCTTAGTGTTACGCAGCTCTACCCATATCGATTCCACATCTTCCCGGCTTATGTCCTTCCTTTCTATTGCGTTAATCTCTTCTTTAACCAGCAACGCCACCCCACCTCCCTTTCCTTCATGTCTATCCCTCCTGAATATTGAATATCCCTGAATATCTACGTTAAATATACATAAAAACGGCCTCCGCGCAGCCTGCGCAAAGAATTCCACAGGCTCACCACTCTCTGATTAATGAGATTCCGGCTCATCTTCCTTCTTACAGGGCGCCTCTCTAATCTGAAGTAGTGATGTCTGGCCTTAGACTCTTCCAGAAGCGGAACATCGAACAAAGATATTTACAGCACATTACAGGCTCTTCGGCCTAGAGCAGGGAGATCTACTCTAGAGGCTGCCTAGAATTTCGCTAGCACTTAGCCCGCGAGTTTGCTCAGCTCCATGTCCCTGGATCACAGTGGATGTGCCTCATCTGGGACCAGGGCATAATGGTATCGAGGGAAAATCAGGGAAAGAATGTTCCCTTCAAAATGCTGAAAGACGTGGAGTGGGAGAGAGAGAGAGAGAAAATAAAAAAGGATTTGTGAAGGTTGGTAGAATCTTGCTGATATTGAAGAGCATGAAGACCAGGCAAATCTCACCGTGCTGAACTGGTGAGAGTCGTGGGGAGAATATGCAGAGGAAATAATTGAAATATAGAAAGGAATTTCCCTATATTGGCAGAGAAGACTTTCCGAGAGACGGAACTTCAGAGAAACATGTGTGGACATCTTACAACATGGATAAGTACGACGGAGACATGGTAACAGTAAGAATGTAACAAAGCTCCAAAGGAGGAGTATGACAGAGTGGCATGGATGCAGGAGGGCGGAGCTGAGGAGATCCATGGAGTAAATACAAGAAACAGAAATGAACTGAACCAAACTTACACACTGCGGACAGGATACATTAACACCCCAGGTGGGATAATTCAGAACTGTGACGGGAAGGATATCCTTTAGGAAATGTAGTGAATGTTAGTAACGTTTGATCCGAAATTCAGCAGAGTCGCAGTCTTTGAAATACTTCTTCATTGCCATTTTTAATATAAAGTCAACGAGATTAGATGCGGAAGAAAACAAGAACTTCTTCGTGGGAAAATATTAGCCATGATAATGTCTCATTAAGGAATAGCTTCTGGTTGTATTTCATATGTCCACCCGGATTTCCGCGTATTTTCACAGTGTGATTGCTATTCCCCAGTTATTACCCAGGAGGCTATACTCTATTTGCCCCGTTTCGTTCTCCTAGAACCCTTTCACTTACGTGTCCCTTACCATATGGCTTGGAGCATTCTTGAGGATGAGTTTTTGACGGGATGTGTATCTCGCCCAATTTTCCACTGAGAGAATTCTCAGAGTGGAAGGAATAGACAGGCTACAGAGCTGAAGGATGGTACTGGGGAAATTTCACCTCAGGTAGCTGAAGGATGGACGTCCGCGGTGGAGGGAGGGCCATGCGGGCATGACTGAAAGAGCGCTGACCTCTGCGATCAGGGACTGATTCGGACGGAACATTGGAGAGATTTAGCTACAAAAGCAGGGGTCGCGTGCACCAACTATGTGCTCGATGTTTGCATCAAGTCTCGGCCACCAAACGAAATTCCGCCATTTCATCTTGTTGGATCCATTTTTCATCGCCTCCAATCTTTTCCCTTCTCCAGTTAAGCCCTGATCAATTAATAATTCTTTGACATCTGCCTTAAATATGCGGCAAAAACGGCTTCCGCAACAGCCTGCGCAAAGAATTCCACAGATTCACCACTCTCTGATTAATGAGAATCGGCCTCATCTCCGTTCTAACAGGGCGCCTCTCTATTCTGAAGCAGTGACGTCTGGTCTTAGACTCTTCCAGAAGAGGGAGCGTCCTCTCCACGTCCAATCCATCAAGGCTTTTCATCTTTCGATCTGTTTCATTAGGTTACCCCTCAGACTTCTGAATTCCAGTGAATTATTGGCCCAAAGTCGTCAAGCGCTCGTTATTTGACAAGCTGCTGAATGCTGGAATAATATTTGTGAACCTCCGCTGAAACATCTCCAGTGTCAGCACATCCAATTTAAGATAAACGACCCAGAACTGTGCACAATACTCCAAGTGAGGCCTCACCAGTGCTTTATGATGTCTCAGCATTATGTTTTTGCTATTATGTTGTTGTCCGCTTGAAATGGGTTAACATTGCATTTGCCTTCCTCATCAGATATCCAGTCTAAAAATTAACTTTCAGGGAATCTTGTACAAGGTCACTCAAGCCCCTTCGCGTCTCTGTATTTTCTCTCCATTTAAAAAATGGTAAACATTTTCATTTATTTTACCAAAGTGCATGACCATGACTTTCCCGACACTGTATTCCATCTGCCACATCATTGCCTATTCTCTTAATCTGTCCAAGTCATTCTACATGTCAGCCTCAGGCTCGCTCAGCTCGTGTTCGTCTCGGGAAGTGGCCTTCAGCCCCGCCAAACTGCGTAATCAATTTGGTGTGGTTGATGTGTAATGTACCGCAGTACAGGCCCACAGTGCAAAACTCAGATAGTACACGGCAAGGGATTAAATGATTACAATTTAAAAATCTTACTGTGACTATGTGCTTAGTAGAGAAACACAATATAGAGGAACAACACGTCACTTATACTTGGTTCTGAACAGTCTGTGCACAAGTAAATCCGCTGGAACTCACGGAACCGGGTTGCCTTTCCACCAATCGATCCCCCCGAACCCCGACCACCCTCAGCTGGGACCACCCCCGGTGGTCTATCAGAGCCCTCCGAGCGCGGCCTT